>NC_056726.1:1657981675-1657994175 GCF_019279795.1 Protopterus annectens
AACAGATATGGTAACTTGTGTTTGTATACATACAAGAAGTCATCATGATCCTTCCTCTTGTTTTACTTATCTGATAAGAATTATTAATTAATTTGTAACTTCAGTCCAACCAATTGATAAAACAATGTCAAGCAGCATTTTAATGCTTAGTATTATGTTTTCTTAAGAGCATGTATTTGCTCTACATTCTGTCCTGTCTTATACTGTGTGGATTACTTAATGTCCAATGTTAAGCAATTGTTGTTAATTATGTACGGCTTAGGTCATGGATGAAAAGGATCTGGGTACCAACCAACCTCGTTAACAGTGTTAATTAAGTAATCATCTAATAAGTATATAAATGAGCAATCTTCAGATTATACACATAAAAACTTGTAAACTAAGATGATATTTGCTAGATATTCAGCTAATAATAATAATAATAATAATAACAATAATAATAATTCAACCGAAAATATTCTGGCAGTTGGAGCAGAGGGTTAAGTGAGCTGCTGTTCCTGCGGTACAGGGTTTGTTTCCTTTAGACCTCATTTGCTTACTGTGTGACCTTGAATAAATCACTTAACCAGAAATTGCTCCTGGATTGCCTCTGAAAAGGGAAAGTGTGTCCAGCATGTCTACTTGGTTAGTAAATACTATTATTATTAATAATAAATGGCAATTTGGCTGGGATGTTTTGCAAAATTATTTTTGCTTTAGCAAAAATTGATTACTAATACAAATAAATGCATTATTTAACTACAAATGGGGCATGTGATGCAAATAGACCTTTTTAAGGGGACTAGCACATTCACCTTCAGTTTTTACCAGCAGCTAAATAGGTTCATAGGTTCATAGGTAGGTACTAGGCTATCGGCCATGGGGCCTATACAAGCCCAGCCAAAAAGGTACCCTGGCTTTTGCCACCCAAGAAAATTATTTTCCTGTGCCGCTGTCGAGCAGATCCACAGAGATGATCCCCGGGGTGAATTTCCTATTTCCTATCCAATCATCAAGATTTTTCTTGAAGAGTGCTAATGAGGAGCTTTGTTTGATATAGATAGGTAGTTTAGTCCAGAGTATGGGAAGTCTCTGGGACAGGAATCTGTCCCTCCGGCATGTTCTGTTTATTGTGGTGACAAGTGGTCCCTAGAGCGTGTTGCTCAGAGAGATTGGGATTTCTTTAAGTGGAGCATGCCCAACAGCTCTGGGTTTGACATAGCTTTCTATGTTAGGCAGAGATTACCTCTGAGTAGGCGATATGTGACAGAGTAAAGCTGGAGTTTTTTGAGACGTTCTGCATAGGGCATCTGTTTGAGGCCGGTAATCCTCTTTGTGAGGTAGTTCTGCGGCCTTTCCAGTTGATGTAGATGTCTTGTGAGATACATACCAAAAGGGGAGTTGTACTCTATAATGGGTCTAATGAGTGATGAGTAGAGGGGAACAATGACCTCTTTTCTTCTGGATGAGAAACCTTTTGTGACAAGGTGTGCCACGTAGAAGGATTTCCTGACTACTGTGGTGATGTGATTATCAAAGGACAGACTACTATCCACCTGTGTCCCAAGGTCTCTTATCACACTTTCGGTGTCAAGTATACTAATGCCTATGTTGTAGTTCATGGGTACAGAGTTTTTACCAAAGGGGATGACAATGCACTTTTTGGCATTGAGCTTGAGATCATGACTTTGACACCAGACATCTGTCTCAGTGAGGCCCTTTTGTAGGATGTCTACATCATTAGGAGTTTTGATTATGGCTCCTAGTTTGCAGTCATCTGTGAACGTCTTTAGCCAAAGACCCTCTGTGTTAGCCTGTACTTTAGAGAAGTAGATACCAAACAGGAGAGGACCCAGGACTGAACCCTGTGGTACTCCACTTGTCACTGATCTGAAGTCGGATTTGGTGTCTGCTACTTTCACAGTGTGGATTCTGTCAGTGAGCCAGTTGGCAACCCATCTTGTGACATAGGGATTTATACCTAGTTTAATTCCAGAGTAGGGGATGGAGTCAAAAGACTTGGCAAGATCTAAATAGGCTGTGTGAACTACCTTACCCTTGTCTACAGCTTTGGTGGCTGCTTCAAAAAAGTCTATCAGGTTTAAGAGACATGATCTGCCTTTTATAAACCCGAACTGGGTGGGGTCCAGAGTTTGGAGATTACCAATGTCTTTGTTTATAAGTTGCATGATGATACGTTCCATGGCCTTGCAGAACAGGCTCATCAGGCTAATGGAGCGGTAGTTCCCAAGGTCCATGGTGGCTCCCCCCTTGTGGAGTGGGATAACCGTCGCTGTGCACCATTCAGCAGGCACAAAGCCTGAGGTGAGGCTATGATTGAACATGGTACTTAGGTGGGGTGCCAGTTCGTTCTGTAGTTCGTGTAGAATGAAGCCTGGGATGTTGTCTGGTCCCATGGATGCTTAGTTCTTGGCTTTGGAATGTGTGGTTTTAACCTGTGCAGCCATGATTACAGGAACTTTACATTCTTCTGGTATAGAGATGTGCTCTTTAGGGGGTGAGAGGGGGGTAAAGTTAGCACTGAACCTATCTGCCAGGATGTTGGCAATATCAGATGAGTCTGTATATTTAGTGCCATTGTGCTGTAACTCAGAGCAGATCTGAGTGTTGCCTTTGAGATTCTTGACATAGCTATAGAATGCTTTGTGGTTGTATTTAGAATCAGTGGCGATTTTGTTTTCTTAACTAGCTTTGGAGGATTTTATCAGGGATCGCAGTTTCTTACTGAGGCTGACCAGGAAGCTCCTCAACTCATAGGATTTTACTCTCTTTTGCAACAGTTTCTTCCTTCTGTTATACAGTTTGTTTATGGCAGGGGACCACCAGATTGCCTTCCTTTTTTTGGAGGATAGTATCTTGGTTCTGTTTGGGATAGCACGATCCATGCACTCATATAAGTGCTTATATAGTGCAATTGTGTAGGATTCAGTAGTCGTAACTGTATTGTCCATCTGCATGGGTGTCATGAAGTTCACCACTTCTGTCTTAAGAAGCATGAAGTTGGCTTTGGAAATTTTTTTTTACCATGGTTTCCTTAATGGGGGGGTGGGGCAGGATGTGGATATCTAGGGTAATTAGCTTATGGTCGGATTGGACCAATGAGGCGTTGTCTTCAGGTGTGGAACACCGGTCACTCATGTTGGTAATGACTAGATCTAGGATATTGTTGCCCCTGGTGGGGGTGCGGATAATTTGATCCAGGGCATTGGAGTTTATGAATTCAAGAAAGCGTTGAGCGAAAGAGTTGGTACATGAGTAGTTTTCCCAGTTAATGGTGGGGTAGTTGAAATCACCCATTATTAGGGTGTTTGGTTGAACCCTTATATTTTCCAGTACATCAAGAAAAGAGGAGTGGGAATCCTGGGGCATGGTGGGTGATCTGTAGCAAGCTACAATTTGGATTGCAGTTTTGCCCAGAGTTAGTTGCACTTGGATAACATACATTATGCTGAGCAACTAGCCTGGAAGTGTGGATATCCTTAATGAATATGGACACACCTCCGCATTTGGTGTTCCGGTCCAGGTTACATGGTCAAAAAGTGTGGTATGAGTTATAGCCTGGTAGTGCAGGGCTGCTCTCTGGAGCCTTGAACCAGGTCTCAGTCACTGCACAGATATCAATGTTCTCCATTTTAAGGAGTGCCTCGAGTGAGTGCATTTTGTGATTTAGACTTGTAGCATTGAGTAGCATCACTCTCAGTTTTTGCTTGCCTGTTCCTGTTATGGTTGTGAATTTGTCATTTGAACCTTGCCTAAAAAAGGCACTATAGGGGCGGCAAGAATCTTAGCCAGTATACAGAATCCCAGGGGTGACAGGTGCAGGCCATCTGTGGCAAGGCATCGTGGTCTGTCGACCACGTCATCCCAGGCAGACAGATACTGGATCCCTTTAGAATGGCACCAGAAGCTTAGCAAATTGTAGAAGTCATTCATTTTGTCCTTGTACTGTGGCATCATTCTGGGTGATGGCAGAATGCTACTCAGGGCTAGGGTCATACCTACCTGGGCTACAAGATCGGAGAGCTCTTCCATGTCTCTTTCATGTAGTCCAGGGAGTTACTTCTCAGGTCGTTCACACCAACATGGACAATGACAGAGTCATATTTGTACTTGTTGTGGAGTGACCTGAGTGCGTGGGTTATGTGGCGGATCCTGGCACCCGACAGGCAGCTGACAGTAACATTTTCCTTGTTTAGCCTGGTGAGTGGGACATCAGTGTGCCTGACTATAAAGTCATCTATGACTAGTGTGTTGGGTACGTTGTTTTGCCTTATTGGCTGTGGTTGAGTGGCACACTGAGACTGCAGGCTATGTGTCATTTGGGTTGTGTTCTGGGGTGGAGGTTGCTTGCATTTCTACTTTGGAGGTCTCTATTGCTTGAGCAGATTATTATTGAGAGCCTCTGCGAATGTTTTTGTGTTTCTATGTGTGGATTTTGGTGGTATAGATTTAGTGAGACTATGTGATGAGTGTGGTGTGGTGCAAGTGTTTACCTTCTCCTCTTGACTGTCAAGTTCAGTCTTGATTAGAGAGAGCTTTACCTCCAGTTTGGCTAGATAAGTGCATCTCTCATAGGCTGTAGTGTTGGGTGGTAGGAGGAAAGGGTTGTCTGTGTACATTAGGCAATTTCTACATTGCTCCAAGATGCCCAGATTCATCAGATAGACAGGAGAGAACACTGGGAGCTGACCCTTGGACATGCCTGAATAAAAAACTATTTTCCTCTAGATAAGTGAGGAAAGTGAGTATAAGAGCTGTTTTCTCTAAGCAAGTGAGGAAAGTAAGTACCAAAACTGTTTTCCTCTAGGTAATGAGGAAGGTTGAGTGCTGTAGTAATTAGTAGGTTATTTAGTGCTTACAAGTTCTGAACAACTGCTGATCACGAATAAGCAAATTCAATAGCTGCAAAGAAAAATTCTTATCAGTTTGGCAGAAGTTTAAGAAATGTGGAATGAAAGTGGTAGTTTCCTAGGGAGCCAGCTTGTAGTAGATGCAAAAATTACCAAAATGTATTTGTAACTAAAGTTAATTTTCTACTTTTCTGTTTCAGAAAAAAGTAAAAAGTAAATTCTGCTTAGACATTCTTTTCTTCTTCAAAGTGATAATACTAACTTCTATGCTTCTCAGCAGTCTAGACTTTTATGTTATATTTTGGGTCTGTTCATCATAAAGTTTGTGGTTTTCTGGCAAATCTCTGAAAATTGAAGTCATTAAAGAATGACAGACATTTGAGTTTCAGATTTCAATCCCTTAAGAAAATGCATTCTAATACAAAAACAAGTTATTCTATACATTCATAGGTTCATACTAGGCTTAAAAGCACCAGGATTTTTATAAGTCTAGTCAAGCAGCTCAACCTAGTATTGTCCCAGAGCTCCTTGAACACCTATATGCTTATATCCCGAAGTATGGTAGTAAGGAGAAAGCTAAATGATGTGTGTGTGTGTGTGTGTGTGTGTGTGTGTGTGTGTGTGTGTGTGTGTGTGTTGGGGGGAGGTGTGTTAGTTCGGAATTAATTAATTGTCTACCTGTCTCCATCAGAGACATGGGGGACAGGCCATGAATTTGTGATTTCCCATCCAATGATCAAGGTTTGTTTTGAACAGGGTCAGAGATGAACTCTGCTTCACATAGATGGAGCTTATTCTGTAGTGCAGGGATCCTTTGGGACACATATCAGTCCCTCCAGCAGGTTCCATTTATTGTTGCAGGCAACGTTTGGTTCTTGGATGTAGTGTTTCTGGTGTTGTTCATCTTGCAAATGTGCAAGAGATCCATCAGAGCTGGATCTGAAGATGCCTTATGTGCTAGGCATAGATCACTTCTCAGTAACCTGTAGGAGACTGATTACAGAGATAGGACCTTAAGGAGATCTGTGTAGACAGGGTATTTATAACCTGGATTCCCTGGGTGAGGAACGTTTAAGGTCATTCCAGCTGTTGCAAGTGCCTGGCTAGAGACATGTCAAAGGAGGCATTGTACTCAACGATAGGTCTGATAAAGGCTGAGCAGAGTGGTACTTGGACTAGGATACCATAGCCTTTCTTATGAGTTTGGTGACATAGAATGATTTTCTTACTATCATTAGTATTGGTCAAATTCCAGATTACTGTCTACATATATTTCCAGATGCTTAACTATCAGGTCACCTCTTAGGGATGTTTTATCGATGAAGTAATTAACTTGGGTGGGAACTTTCCCAAAGGGCACTATAGTGCATTTCTTTGCAATGAGTTTTAATCTCTGGATTTTGCACCAGTCATTTGTTTGTGTTAGATCCTCTTGGAGAATGTTGGTGTTATTGGGAAATCTATGATAACTCCCAATTTACAGTCATCTGTGAACATGGTGAGCCAGAGGCCTTTGACATTAGCCTTGACTCCTGAGAAGTAAATGCCAAACAGGAGTGAGCCCAACACAGAGCTCTGGAGTACCCTTCTGATGACTGGTCTCTTGGTGGAGGTAGTGTCACCAATCCTGACTTCTTGTATCCTATCTGTGAACCAGCACGCAATCCAATGACTCATGTAGGGATTTGTGTCTAGTTCTGAGAGCTTGTCAACAATACCTGAGTGGCATATTGTACTGAATGCCTTGGCTAAGTCAAGGTAGGTGGTATGCACCATTTTCACCTTATCCATAGCCGTTTTTACCCTCTTAAAGAAGTCTACCTGGTTAAGTAGGCAAGATCTTCCCTTAACAAAGCCAAACTGGGATGAATCCAGTGTCTGCAGGTTGCCAGTGTCCTTGTTGATCATTTCCATAATAATTATTTCCATGGCCCTGCATATTAGACTTCTCAGACTGATGGGTCTGTTGCTCCTGGAGTCACTTGATGTTCTATCCTTCTGTAGAGGGATGAACATTGTGGAGACCCATTCACCTGGCACATATCCTGTGCTGAGGCTATAGTTGAAGAGTGTCTCAAGTGGTCTTTCTAGGTGATGTTTTACCCTAATTAGGAGGCACCAAGGAATACTTTTGGGGCCCAATGAAGCAGTGTGTTTGGCCTTAGAAAACACCTGTAGGACCCGCTCCTTATTTATAGTTGGGGGGTATGCTAGAAGTGAGTAACGGGGATGAAGATAGAAGGAAATTTATCAGCCAGTAGATTTGCTATATCATCCTTAGTCAGTGAAGGTTGTGCTATTTTCTATCAGTTTTGCACACTATTGAGTTATTATCTTTAAGATTCCTGACATAGCTGAAGAATATTGTTCTTAGTCTGGGAAGCTATCATGTCCTAGTAATTGGTCTTGCTGACCTTTATTTGATCACTTAGTCTCTTATTAATTGAATCAGAGAGCTCTTGTCTCAGTTAGATTGATTTTGGCCATGACTTTTTCTTTCATTTATAGCCTGTTAAGGTAAGGATTTCACCAAAGTGGTTTGTTTTTAATGTTATAGCTGGGCTTACTTCTGGTAGATACAGCAGCCTCAGTGCAGATATTTATACGTTTGTGCAAGGTTACTGTAAATAATTCTGCATAGGTAGCTGTGTTCATACAAAGTAACACAGGCTGAAATCCACTGATCCAGACACGAGAATTTATTTAAAACATTCCTTCGTTTCATGTTTTAAATAAATTCTCGCATTTGGATCAGTGGGTTTCAGCCTGTGTTACTTTGTGTGAAGGTAGGTAGCTGTGTTCTCTGGGTTTGGAAGAGCCATGAATTTTAACCAACCATTTTGTAATAGGATCCAGTTTACTTTAGTATAGTTCCCAATTGTCGCAGGTTTTGATGGGTTTTATTTCAAGGGAGACAGCTTTGTGTTTCAACTTCATGAATAAGGATGTTACGCAGGAGTGCAACACTCTCCCATGCTGCTGAGTACTAGGTCCAAAGTGTTTTATCCTCTGCTTGGAGAGTGCACTATTTGGTCCAGAGTATATGTGTTGATGAAGTCCAGAAAATGATGTGCCTGTGAGTTAGAGGCAGTGTGTACTTTTCCCAGTCTATGGATGAGTAGTCTCCCGTGAATATGGTATTTGGTTAGATGTGAGCGCCTTTAGTAGGTCTAGGTAACAGTTGTTAACTTCATGGGTCACAGAAGGTGACCTGTAACTGGCCAGTGCATGATAGGGAATATTGTCTATGGAGACTTGCACAGAAATTAACTCCATGGCATCATCCTGTTTTACCAACCTAGAGTTACATTTGTGCTAACATCTATTGAGACAACTGGACCTTAGCCCCTGTCTGTATGACTGCTGGACCAAAATGCATGGAAGGCACTGTAGCCTTCCACTGCCAGAGTACTTTCTGTGGCTTTAAACCAAGTCTTGGTAACAGCAAAGATGTCTACATTCTCCAGAGTGAGGACAGCTTGTACCATGTGGAGTTTCTTGTTTAGGGTCCTATCAAAGAGTAGTAGCACCTTAAGGTCACTTGAGGGTTTTTCTTTGCTTTTTTTTTGATATGTTGGTAGTTTTATCATTTTAGCCAATATCCAAAATCCCAGGGAACAGGAGAAGACCATCCCTGGTAAAGCAAAGTGGCCTGTTAACCATGTCCTCCCATGATGATGGATGTTGGACACCAGAACCTAAGCTAATTAATAAAATCAGTCATTTTCCATTCATAATCTGGCATCATCATTGATCAAGGTAAAGTGATGCTCAGTGGATGGCATCTTCCTGTCTATAATAAATACTCAGAGAGATCCATAATGTCTGTTTTCATATAGTCCAGTAAGGTACACCTCAGGTCATTTACACCCACATGAACTATGATAGAATGATATCGACTTTCTAAGTTTATAAGAGCAATATTTAAAAGTTGTCCCTATTTTTAAGCCTTTGTACCCCAATTATCTTTGGCTTGTTCAGAAGTCTTGCACTGAGAGGTATGCTGACTGCACCCTCCCCTCTTTAAGCTCATAGGAAACTAGTGTACACTCACCCTTATCTTTTTGATAGGGAATGAACCTCAGGCACTACCAAAAAGCATTGAGGAGGTTTCTGAGTGGGGTGCTGGGTACATCCAGTGGAGCTCTGTAAATGGTTGGTGGATCTTTGTTTTGGCACCAACAGCACAACAACAACAACATTTATTATCAAACTCCAGCTTGGTAATTGATTTTTTTAATTGCATTACTGCGTTCATTTAGCTTAAAAGAAATAATGCCAGACTGTAACATTATTCATTGTATTTTCATTTGCTGAGATGGACGCCTGGGATTGGCATACCACTTTGAGAAAAAGGAAGAAGAGATTCAATTCGATAGCCCTACCAGACTGACTGGACACGTGGCTTTATAGTAGGGTTAGCAACTAAGCAGCCCCCACAAAGCTTCCTACCACCTACGCATCAGGGATAACCAAAGTTAACAAATAGTAATTTGAGTAAAAGGCTCAGAATCAGAAGAAAAATTAAATATTACTGCTTATATTTGGAAAAGGTATTTTATTTTTGCATTACCAAGATAAGGAGTAAAGTGAAAACAATATCAAGTCAGGATGGCACTGGTTTTAAATATTACAATATGTATATTATGTATTTAGAAAGTTGTTAGAAATACGTTTGCATCATCATACACTTGCTGCATGCTGATGCAAAACCTACAGTTCTAGTAATTTTTGTATTTCTGATGCTTGAACTTCTGTCATTATTTATGTACTTGTTGCAGCCCTAATCTTCAACTGTCTGTCACAAAAATATAAATTGTTTGAGGAGCCAACGAAAATATGAGGCAAAATCAGAGACATTATTTAATCGTTAGTATTGCTACTTCACTTTCAACCTATATTTTTTTGGTCCTCAGCTTGTAGGTGGTGATGGGAGGGGGGAACTAAATAAGGCTTTGCCCTAGGCACCGTATCACTCAACTGCCCAGATTTTCACAAAATGTTCAGATTTTTGCCTTGTATTTTTCGTCTGCACCTCATAAAATTTGTGATTTTTTGGCAAATCATTCAGGATTGAAGCAATTAAATAATAATAAATAATGACAGACATTTAAGTTTCAGGCTTCATATCCTTTGGAAAATGTACAATAATTCAAAAACTGATAATCTAGCAACTTTCTAAGCTTATAGCAGCGATATTTAACTTCTGTCCCTGTTTTTTTACCTTTTGTCCCCCTCCCCACATTATTTCTGGCTTTGTCCAGATTTCTTACACTGAGAGCTGTGTTCTTGGCCTTGGATAGTGCCTTGAAGACTTGTTCATGAGAGATTTGGAGTATAGTAATGCTGTGGGGAATGTAGGTAAAGCTTGAGTGACAGTTATTCACTAGTAGATTGGCTATGTTCAGAGTAACTGAGTAGGTAGTATAATTTATTGATATCTCTCTGCAATGCTAGGCATTGTTTCTTAAATTTTTAGCATAATTAAAGAAAGCTTTGTGGTTGCCTTTAACCTGGATGACTATGTTTACCTTATATCTAACTTTGGTAGATTTGATCTTGGTCTGGAGTTACTTGTTAGAGCATTCTTCCTTCTCAAGAAATAGATTTAGTTTTCCATACAATTATTTTTTTTCTCTTTTATTACAGAGTCTGTTTATCATAGTCCTCACCTTAGGTATTTATCACTGCATTTAGGACAGATTTGTCTGTTTAACTAATAGATCCTCCATTTTGTTACACCGAGTGTTCTCCTTTGTTAATTCATCAGATACATTTTCATTTAGCTAATAAGTTTCTTTCATCTGGCTGGCTGCATCTTCATTTTCATCTGTTTGCTGCTTGGTTTCTGGTGGAGTTCATTCCACTCTTTCAAGTTTTACAATGTGATCTTATATTAACATACCATTTTATGTTATTTAATGTCAGAGAATAATTTGTTGCTGTTTCTGAGAGGCAGACGTATTGGCTGATGTTCTAGTTACATTCTTTTTGTCCTTTTATCTTTCCCACCCTTTTTAACAGTGCTGATAACCATATGCCTGTGTCTTTCTCAAAGCTTCCAGGAGAGTAGGCTGAAAGACATGTGCTGGCATAAGGTTTTGGGGATTTTCATGCTTAAGCTCTACAAAATATCCAAGAAAGTTAGGGTTGCCACCTTTTCAAATGCCCAAAGTGGGACATTTTTGGTACAAACATCAGATTTTGCAGGCTGAAACATACCCACAGCCAGTAAAAAGGACAGAACTTCACTTTTTTGCCTAAATAAAAGCTTATTCTTGTAGCATTTTAGTTGCTTATTCTGTTTCTTATAACATTTAGGTGTTTCAGATACAGAATAACTGTTTTATGCAACTATTACATAAAATATAGGAAATAATTTTGTCCTAAAATCTCAGGACATTTTCCATTTTTACAATTTTTTTGCAGGACACAACTACCCAAAGAGGGACAGTACCTCGCAAAGTGGGACAGGTGGTAACCCTAAAGAAAGTACTTTAAATTATTGCACTTATAGTCACAACTTTTTCTGCTTAATTAATTGAATTTTATAATTTTTGTCTTTACAATTTGTTTAGTTAAGCTTGCTGGCTTTATGTCTGCAACAGCTGCTTGGCTGTTTAAGTATCTAATTGCACCCACTTCTAGTTAAAGTGTTTGTCTCTGTGCTTTTACACGTTTACCATTTTTTTACATTAAATGTCAGCTGTACTAAAATAGCTGATATTGTACGCTTCTTAGTCACCGGGTTGTTTGTATAGCTAATATGTCCTTCATTTTGTTACTCTGTGTGTTTTCCTTTGTTAATTTATTAGATGACATCTCCATTTAGCTAATAAAAGTCTTTTCCCCAGGACTTTCCATTATTTTAACTACTTTTTCAACTTATTTTTACTTTAAAGTATAACTTTCTGTTGGCTTCCGTATCTAGGTGTAGACTTGCTGAGAGTAGTAGAGGTTACTTAGTGGCAGGGAATAATCTGTTGTTGTGCCAGAAGGGTAGAAATGATTGGTTGTAGCTCTAGCAACTTTATCATTGGTTGGATAAATTTTTCCCCCATCTTAACAGTGGAGGATGGCACTCAGTGTACCAGTGTGCAACACAGTACTTGACAAATGCAGGTGCTTTTATGTTTAAAGCTTTCATATTAACCTTAATTAACTCCACCTCCCAGTTACAACTGTATATACCTCATAGCCAGGTTACACTAATTATTTACCATCTACCTGTGTTGGTGATTAAACCATTTTTTTCTCTATCCATTCAGATTAGTATACCACAATTAGTACTTTAGCTATGAGCTAAAATGCTTCTCTCAGTAATTGCATGAAGATGCAGTGCCTTTAAACTAAGAGGTACAGTGCCCTTTGTGTGCAGGCCTAGGTTGTTATTTTTGAGAGATGCCATTACCAGTAATCAACTCCAAACCTCAGAGTTACTATTCGACTTTTAGCCCACATTAGTAAGCATCTGGAAACACGGATATGCACATACCAACTGTGTCTGTAACCAGCAAGATAGAAACAGACAACCTGGGACATGCAACAATTGTTTCATGTTTACTCACAATCACCTACTACTAAAAAAAAAACTGACACAGTGTAGGAGAGATGCAGTTATTTAATGCTGAAAAAGAAAAACTTATGGAG
>NC_056726.1:1657999175-1658284175 GCF_019279795.1 Protopterus annectens
GCAAAACAATGTCTATTCATTTCTACAATATTCCTAAATTGCTGAAATCATTCACCTACCAGTGACTGCTCCTTGCAGTCACAAATAGTAATAGTGATTGTGATGAGCCCTGTTTACCCTGGGGCAGTACCTGAGAAGACTCAGTCCTCATCACTGTCTCAGGTAAGGGAGTGTCACTAAAAGCAGGGATAGAAATACACATTTTCCCCTAATAGTACACTGGAACAAGTTCCAAACCTGGGACTGGACTATATGCTTCACTCCTGATTCCCAAATGAGTCTCCACACTGACTACTTCAGAGCACTGTGTCCCAGTTCTAGGTTTTTGACACTTACACTCTTAAATATCTGATATTCTCACATATACACACTCTTGGGAAAGATTGACACAGATTTGTCTGCTGTGCTTCTTTGCCCAAATTACAAGGTAATGGCTGCCACCAGTCAAATATCACAATACCCTTCAAAAGGGGTGTCCATATATGTTGGGTAAAATAGTGAAACAAAGGGTAGCATGTATCCCAAGCAGTAAGGCTTTTCAGAGTGGCCCTAGTGTTATCACAATAAGCATAAACACTATCAAGGAAGTAAAAATATAAACTAAACCAGTCACAATGAGAGAAAGTAAAACATTTAATAATAAATAAAAGGCTTTAAAACATGTAAATACTGAATATCTGATTCCATTAAACATCAGAGTTTCACACAAGGAAATATAAAAACAATACTGTAGGATAGATCTAGCCATCCATCCTTAACTCCTTTTTCCCATTTTTGGAACATGGGGCTGGGGTGACACTTCAATAGTGACAATCATCTCGAGCCAAGGTTTACACTGCTTGATGGATAGCCCTGCCGCAGACTGTGGGGATAGATCTCACATTTATTTTAGAAAACCTCTAACTAGCTGTAGATCCTTGACTATCTGAAGATTAACTGTCCCTAACTAATCTTAATAACTCAGCAAGGCAATATTATGCTGTTACTTCTGTAAGGCAAGATGAGGAATTTCATATAGACCTTCTAGAGGTTGTTTTTTATGGGTGTTTGGTGTTTTATTGGGTGTGCCACTTTTAAGCTTCATTGGCAACAAATTAAAAGTGTATATAAGTCTGGGTTTTAGGTATTTTTAAAGTGTGTGTTTTCAAATTTGTTCTGAGGAAGTGCTGTAACTGAGAAGGGAAGAAAGCACTTAACTATTGAATAAACACTTTTCATTTTGCTGTTCAAATGACTGGCTCTACATTTCTGGAGTCGTTCTGAAGTTATATTTCTTTATCCTGTTGTGTTAAGATGAGGAATTATGCCCACACTCCAGGTTGTTTTCTGTCCTCAGGGACTAGAAGAACTACTCTCCTGGAAACAAATGGACTACTACTGCTGAACAACTCTGAAAAACAACTACTGAACAATAAGTGAACAACTGACTCAGAAACTGCTTTTTATAGCAGTTCTTTTTCAAAAGTAACATGAAGCTGCCATGAGAATTCTACTCTCATATCAGACTTTGAAAAGTAAGCAAACAGCTGCAGTGAAGATTCTGTTCTCTCAAACTTGGCAAAAATGACACCACATCCAGTTCAGCTGACTCTGGTATAACATGCATTCAGAATTCTCTTTACTAAGAACATGTACATTTGGTC
The DNA here is from genome assembly GCF_019279795.1 of Protopterus annectens. Taxonomy (NCBI): domain Eukaryota; kingdom Metazoa; phylum Chordata; order Ceratodontiformes; family Protopteridae; genus Protopterus; species Protopterus annectens. The sequence continues at coordinate 1,658,000,819 of NC_056726.1, forward strand.
AGACAGGAGAACGCTGTTTGACATTCAAACTTCTTGCATAAATTTGAGTGATAATCAAAAGACATAAACTTATTTACAAAACTATAACTAGGCATACTGACATATGTAACACTGGGTAATTTACAATTATTTACAATTATTTATAAAACTTCAGCCAGTCTTGCTAGCACAGATAACAATATCTAATATTTTTGTTTATCCCCCTTTAAAGACTCAAGCTAGATTTTTCAAGTGACCCTGGAAAATCACCACTTGAGAAATATGGGGCTACCTGAAAATGTATCATCCCAAACCCTGTCCTGAGAATCCATCTATATTGGCATTACTGAAATCTGGACTGGCTAATACCGGGGGTTCTCCCAAAGCTTCTCTAAGATTTTGGAATGCCTGTTCACAGGCTGGGGTCTACACTACCTTATCAGGCTTGTTTTTTTCTTGTTAGGTCAGTAAGGGGTGCAGATATTGTGCTGTAGTTAGAAACAAATTCTCTGTAGTACCTTGCTGTCCCTAGGAATGCTCTCACCTGCTTTTTGGTAACAGGGACAGGCCATGCCTGAATAAGCTCCACTTTGGCAAGTTCTGGCCTAATCTTACTACTCCCTACTCTTTGTCCTAGGTAGGAGATCTCTGTCATACCCACCTGGCACTTACTAGGCTTAATGGTCAGCCCTGCCCTTTTTAATCTACGTAAGACCTCCCCATGTTGAAAGTGCTCTTGTCAGGAATGACTGTAAATGGCAATATCATCCAAATAAGTGAGAGCATAGTCTCCTGCTCCTACTAAGATATGATCTACTAACCTCTGGAAGATTGCTGGGGCTTTCTTCATCCCAAAGGGCATCCTTGTAAACTCATATAATCCAAAAAGGTGTTACTAAATCTAACCTCTCTTTAGTGATGGGAGTCAAGGCACCTGCTGGTATAAAAAAAAACAAAAATACACACAATGGCTGGTGTGCAAAGCTCCTCTCAATAAACAGCAAAAGTCCAAAAGATAAAAAAGTCCAAGAGATAAAAAGAGAGAGAGTACCACGACAAAAGCAGGTTGTAGAAACAAATAAAATATTTATTCAAGTAAGCGCTTTCACGTCTTGATGGATGCTTCCTCAGACTTCAACATGGTATAACTCAAAGAATACACTTTACATACAGCAATAAAATCAATTAAACAATTAAACAATTAATTAAAAGTCCAACATTCCTTCTCTTAAAGAAATATATATATATATATATATATATATATCTTAGTCAATATTCTAAATAGAATTAAATTTATATAAATAAATTCATATACTAATATATATATATATATGTATATATATATATATATATATATATATATATATATATATATATATTGTTATTAAAAATCAAGAACGTATACAATGATTATATCCCATATAACAATTAGTAAATAGTAAGAATAAAGGAACATTTCACAGAGACATTTCATGAAAATATATGTACATGTATATATCAATGCTTTAAAGGCCTGTCAGCCAAAAATGGTCTCAGTACTACTTTGTCATTGAGACCAAACCCCTTATCTGCTTGCATCTTAATTATCCATCCAATTTCCCTTTTCTCTGACTGATTTTTAAAGTTACCCATCCTGCACATACAATGTACTATTTCTAGTACTAGGAACAAAAATCTATGGGTGGTGCCATACTCTAAAATGTGTTTGGTCAAAACATTTCCTTCATCTTCTTTATTAATGGCATAGATATGCTCTCTAACTCTATCTCTCAAGGTACGGTTGCTCATCCCTATATAGAAACAGTGGCATTTTGTACAGTAGGCTAAATAAATGACGTCCCTACTCATGCAATCCGCATAGTGTTTAAATAGGTACATATGATTTGTAGTAGGGTGTATAAACCTATCCTTATTACACATATACTGACAATGGTTGCATCGTCTGCAACCAAATGTTCCTTGCCGTTGGGATACATTCATTCTCTTGGTAATCTTAACATCATTGTAGCATAATAATCTCTTCAATGACTTATAATTATGATAAGAGAAACATGGTTGCTTCCCAACTATATTTCTTAGCCTCTCATCTGACGTCAGAATTTGCCAATTACTGTTAACGATCCCAAGTATGGTCTTATTATTGTTACCATAAGGTAGCACCATCCCACATTTCTGTGTTGTCTTTAGGTTATTAGCATTAGAATTTGAGTTACTAGTTCTAGTTTGATTATTAAATAATGGTCTTCCCTTTTTGGACTTATCTATAAACCCTGGTTTATCTAATCTCTCATACTCCTATGGCTTTTAACTCTATCCTTAAACTCATCCTTTAAAACTGATAGTGCTCTCTTACAGCTTGGCTGTGAAATAGTGAGTCTAGATACCCTTAGACCCTGACTCTGTAGCACATTGTTTAAGTATGCTGAGGATGCATGCTCTGTCTATGGAGAAGATTCTTCTTTCTACAATCTTTCTCTTTTTATCTTTTGGACACCTGCTGGTATACCTTGCTCAGAGCAATAGAGGTCAGATACTTTGCCCCACCCAAGTGTTCTAAAGCTTCGTCTCTTCTAGGCATGTGGTATGCATCTGATGCTGTATAAAGGTTTAACTTGCTGTAGTCTACGCATAGTCTTACACTTCCATCTTTCTTCAGTACCAACACTACTGGAGAAGCCTAAGGATTACTGGACTCTTGGATTGCCCCCAACTCCAACACCTCCTTTATCTCCTCCTTCAAAATGTGTTTAGCTCACTCAGGTACCCTGTATGAAGCTTGCTTATTAGGCCTTTGGGGTCTTGTATCCATATGGTGCTGCACTTGGTGGATGCACCCTGGTTTCCCAGTGAACATGCCCCCCAAACTCCTGTAACACTGTACATATTTCTTTAACCTGAATAGAGGATAGCCACTGAGATATTGCTACCTCTCCCACAGAAGTGTCAGCCTAAGCCTCACTGAGAAGGTCAATCACCAGTTCCCCCTCAGACTCCCCCTGCCATCCACCGCAAATATTCAGCATCGGAACATTCCTATCATGAAATGGTTTTATCTAACATGGTACAACTTATGTATATGCCTCCTGTCTATTTTTTGGTGCTGGTCACAGGTCCTGCAGTATCCTGTTACATCCTTTGCAATCCCAGGCCAATAAAAGCTTTGCATAATGTGTCTCTTAGTACACTTTATGCCATATAACCTGCAAAGGGAATGTGATGAACTATGGCTAGAGGTGCCAGATGGTAGGCTCTGGGCACTACCAACTGCTGTATTACTTCACCCTCTAGCCTTCCCTCAGGGGTCAACTCTGTATACAGAACACTTTATTATCTGAAAAAGGAATGTCATAGGCTATGGCTAGAGGTGCCAGATGGTAGGCTCTGTGCTATACCAACTACCATATTACCTCACCCTTTAGCCCTACTTCAGGAGTCCACTCTCTCTACAGTAATCCATTTTTCCAGTATACAGATTCCCTTTTCCCTTGAGCATCATATGCCTCCTTAGCTACTGCTCACAAGCCTCATAATGTAGGGTACAAAAGCTGAGCCTGTCTCAACTCTTATCTTTGTAACCTCTCCCAGCTTCCATTCCAGAGGAAGTCTAGTATCTTGTGACTGTGGTTCCTCACTGGATACTACCACTCACCTCTGTCCTTGCAGTCACTATGTCCAAGGGAATACCAGTATCTACCAGCAGCTGTGGTTCACCTTCAAGCTCGCCGCTACAAGTTAGCTTCCTCCCTGAAGTAACCACATCACCAGCTCCAGCTTCAGGTATAGGATCTGTCTGGATCCTCCCAGGCTATCAGACCTACATGCCTGTCTCCAAGCTTGATTGTATATAACTGCATGCACGCAAAGTACTATATTATCAAAATAATTCCCTATTAAGACATCTGCAGAGATATCCTCAAACACACCTTCCTGCCTGTTCCCTTTTCCACCATCCCAGTCAAGTTGAACTCTGGCCAAAGGTTTTTGGAATGGGGTCCCACCCAAAGTTCTGACTGGTGTGGACTGCCCTAGCATGTACAGCTCCTCTTTAACCACTGCATGTCTCACAATGGTTATATCCAAAGCTGTGTCTCCCTTAGCAGTGGCATGTCTTCCATCCAGAACAGTAGGATGCAAATTTTGGTGATAGTTTGGCACCTCTTTTGTGTCCAGACAACATACCACTGGCATTCTGGCATTCCCACTTGCTGGCTCCTTCACCTTTTGTTTCTGACCTTGCTTCAGTAGACATTTGTATGCTGCATGGACCCTCTGATTACATTTGAAACATCTAATTCCTGATCCTGTCTGTATGCTTGAACTAATGGCTTTCACTGTTACTGGTGAACTCTGTTGGAGTGGTTTAGACTACCCCACCATGGGTTCCCTTAAGTCCATGTGCAGCACTGGGTACCCCTTTCTTATGCAGTGACACCCTACTTGCCAAGTAGAGATCTCCTTTTCTCCCCATCTCATGTGCAGAATTACACTATCGGTCTGACAACCAGATCCTCATGTCCTCAGACAAAGTACTGAGAGCTTGTTCCCTCACCGAAAGGTCTGCAAGTCCTTCAAAGTGCTGACCAGACACTCACTCACCCACCTGTGTAAATAAGTACTTAAATCAGCAATGTAATTGCATATACTTTCATCTGCTTTGCATCTATGTTCAAGAATGTTTTTCTATACATTTCAAGGGTTAATTTGAAACAATCAAATAAATATTGTTTATACTATCATAATTCAAACAATCAATATCAGGTAGTTTAGCAATTTCATTAACAGTTCTACCATGGAGTAAGGGGGTCAGGAACCATACCCAGAGCCCCCTGTCAGCATTATACTGTTTACATGCCCCCTCAAATATATAAATATAAATATCAAAGTCATCTCCCTACCTGTACAGAGGAAAACTTTACTGATCTTTATGGCTTCTGAGGTTTGGTCATTCCCTTCCTCATTGCCTCCATGACCCTGTCAAAGGGTTAGAAGCTCTATCCTGTGCTGTGTCTGTCTCCCATTTTCTTCAGCTTCCATCTCCAAACACTTGGTCTCCAGTTCCTTTTCCTGCTGATACTGCTTCTCCTTCTCACTCACTTCAGCCTCCAGTTCAAGTCTCCTTAACTACAAATGAATTTTTAAGTCCTCTGAGGAGAAGGTGAACTATCCTGTTTCAGAAGGCTGCATATCCACAAACCCAAACTGGATATCCTCTGAGCTGCTGGTCTGCTCTACAGCTGCGACTGAGGCTGAGATCATTGCTTCCTTAGTCAGATTAGCATACACCAGTCCTTTGGCTTCACAAACCTTGGCCAACTGGTTCCTTGTCAGCTTGCTATAATCCTCTGTTGACATCTTTGCCTGCTGTCCCTGACTAAACTGACTAAAATTAATAAAACTGTAGTGACAATTAAACTCTGTATGTTTATCTTGTGGCTGTTGAGAGTGCACACCTCAGTGACAACTAGCCACAAAATACTACAACTCAATCAAAATCTCACACCGATACAACCAATATGTGAGGTGCCCTCTTTAACCCAGGACACTATCTAAAGAGACTTGATCCTCACCGCTGTCTCCGGTAAGGGAGTGTCACTAAAAGCAATGATAGAAATACACAATTTTCCTAAGAGTACACTGGGAAAGGTGCCAAACCTAGGACTGGACTATATGTTTCCCTCCAGGTCCCCAAATGAGACACCACATTAACCACTAAAGAGCACTGCGTCCCAATTCTTGGTATCTGGCAAACTCACTCTTAAATGTCTGATATTCACACATACACACGGTCTTGGGAAAGACTGACACAGATTTACCTACTGTATTTCTTTGCCCAAATTATAAGGTAACAGCTGCCACCAGTCAAATGCAACAATACCCACCAAAAGGGGTGTTCAATTATTTAGGGTATAATAGATATTGAAATAAATGACAGGATCTATCTTGAGCAGTAAGGGTTTTTAAAGTGGCCCTGGTGTTATTACAGTAAGCATACACACTTTTAAGTTATTAAAAATATTAACTAAATAGCGAGCCACAATGAGAGATAGTAAGACATTTAATAATAAATAAAAGGATTTAAAACATGTCAATTCTGAATAACTGATTCCAATAAACATCAGAGTCACATACACAAGAAACATGAAAATAATACTGTAGGATAAATCTCACACTGATTTTAGAAAACGTCCATCTAACTAGCTGTAGATTCCTGACTATCTGAAGATTAACTGTCCATATCTAATCTAAATAACTCAACAAGCTAATATTATACTCTTACTTCTGTAAGGCAAGATTAGGAATTATGTCCACACTCCAGGCTGTTGTCTGTCCTCAGTGACTAGAACAACTACTCTACTAGAAACAACTGGACTACTAATGCTGAACAACTCTGGAAAACAACTACTGAACAATAATTGAACAACTGACCCAAAACCTGCTTTTTATAGCAGATCTTTTTCCTAAAGTAACAGGAAGCTGCCATGAGAATTCTACTCTCATATCAGACTTTGAAAAGTAAACAAACAGCTGCAGTGAAGATTCTATTCTCTCAACTCTGGCACACAATGACATCACATGTAGGTCAGCTGACTCTGGTATAACATACATGCAGAATTTTTTTTACAGAGAACATATACATTTGGATAGCTAGATAAACACTGTTTGACATTTAAACATCTTGCATAAATCAGAGTGATAATCAAAAGACATAAACTTATTTACAAAATTATAGCTAGTCATCCTGGCATATATAACACAGGGTAATTTACAATTACTTATTTATAAAACTTCAGGCAGTCATGCTATCACAGATAACAATATCTAATATCCTCACAGTGATGAAAAAGGATTCTTAAAACATTGCTGCTTAGGTGTGCAGTAGCAGACAAGCTGTCAGTCAGACTGTGGTGTGGCTTATGAAAACTGTCATGAGGGATGCACACAGCACCCCATTGCTCCACATGACACTTTCCCTAACTGAGCAGACTTTAGTACTACAGCTCTGTACTGTGCAGCTACAGTACACTGAATGGAATACCTTCTCACAGTTTTAAAATTGCATGATAAGCACCTCAAAAACATTCACAGGAGGGCTTTAGTGAGAATCAGAGGCATACATAGCTCTAAATTGTATTATAGCCAAGCAATGAAACTCTGTAAAACTTTGTGTCATAATTCAGTCAGAATTTATAAATATTTCTCCTTATATGAGATCCAGTGCAGACCAAGATTAAGTTGTAATGGGCAAAAATATAAATGTAAATAATACATAGGTATAGTTTAGAGTCTCAAGTCAAACAGTAAGTACCAGTTAAAACAAAACAGAGATGATGCTATAGGTCTCTGTCTTTATCTTTGCGTTTTTTCGGAATCCCGGTAGTTGTATGGTTAACCAACGACATTTCTGGATAATTAAACCAAGAACCGAAATATTTAGAGGCAAAAATGTACAGACGATGGATAATGCGCTGATTAAAGCACAAAACCGACAGCAAGGTATGTCGTGGTCAGGTTCTAGGCAAGGAATACAGTACGAATGAAAATCTTTATGAGGTATTTGCTTTCCACAAGTAATGCAATTATTAAATTTTACTGACATCGGTCAGGAGCAAGAAAAAGTTTCCCCAATGGGGTACTTAGCTTTAAGTTGAAGAATTCGGTTCTGAAACTCGAAAACAAAAATTTCATGAGTCGGCCGACCGGCACTTGAAAACTGCTTCTGCTTCGGGCACCGCATGACAAGAAAGACTGATGTAATGGCATAGGCTGCATGTTTTATACCCCTGATGACCTGACATCACGGAAGAAGAGACAGTAACCGACGCAGGACCCAAGACTTTGTTAATCAGGCCGACTGAGGGCAACCTCCCAGCAGATTACCCAAATGTAATGACTGCAACAGTGAAACACGAAGAACATCTCCACTCCCACCCCTTCTCACAAAGAAGGATGTTGACATCTGTGCAGTAACTGAAACATGGCATAAAATGGCAGAGAGCACACTGGATGAGCAGGGCTATAATACCTTCCACATGCTTAGACCAGTTACTGTGCAGCAGGGAGAAAAAAAAGGAGGTGATGCCTCATTCGTCAACAAGAACAGGCATCAAAGGCTGGTAAAGCAGCCTAGATCTTTAAGTCCAAATAACCATCAGTAAGGTCCTGTACCATGTATTAGCAAGCTAAACAAGTCCCACCATGACCCAATAAAGCCACAATGTCTGTCTAAAGGAACTAGAATCAGTCAGTACTAAACCCAAAACCATTTTACAAGGTAATCTAAACTACCCAACTACACCGAGCTAAATCTACACCACCACTAGTACACAAGCACAGATTCCTGGACTTGATGTCAATAGTATGGGGAGAACTACTTTTGTCAGTCTTGGAGGAAGGAGCAGGGAATAACCCTTTAAGCTGGAGTAGGATACCTGTTTCCAGTCATTTTATCCCCTAAGAGGAGTCTGTTTGCTTCTATGGAATTTCCTGTTTAAAAGAAGCAGAAAATTATACATTTATCTTCTGTTATTTTAGACGGGAATGATTTACTGAGCTTAGCTCAGAATCTTGACTCTTCTATTTCTGGTGTTTCTGGTAAGAACAATAGGAATTTTTAAGTTTCTGAAAATTTTCAGGATATTGCACATGCAATGATTGTGTGGGGAAAACTTCCGATCGGATGTCTTTTTCTTTTTTCTTTTCTCCATTCGTCAGTGTGTGGGTCTTGGATTCCGTCTCTGATCTGGCCTCCTATTCTCAAACTTTGGATTGAGTTTTCAGGCTCCTCCCCTGCCCATAGTCCCTGGTACAGGGAAAGAGCTACCTCATATCTCATTTGCTGCAATCAGTACCTGATGGGTCTTTGGTATTCCGCAGTAGTTTTTGGCTTGTAAGTTGAATATTGACTAGGTAAGTACCTTATCCTTCAGTTTTCTTCTCTTAAATTCTGCGCTACAGTTTTCTCTCCCATTTATCTATCCTTTTATACAGATTAAAGAAATAAATAAATAACAGTAGTTTTTCTTTGTTATAGTTCTGTCTTAAAATATTGAGTTTTCCAGCCTTTCAGAGTATTCAGTCTTCTCCTTTTTCTTTCTGTTTTTGATTGGACAAGGATGCCTGATGAACCTTCCGGCTGTAAAGCATGAAAGCATAAAGGGAAGTAAATATTGTGGGAAGAAATATCCAGATAATTATTATGGCTAGGCTTATATAGGCCCTAGTACCAACCTTTGAACCTATATCATATTATATCACAGACAAGTTAGAATCTTAACGGAGAACAAAATGATTACAAAGTTGTATTAGCAGACAGTTTAGAAAGGTAACAGAGTGCAGTCAGCACTGTTTGCAGTAGTCAGAAAGGATGATAGTGAATATATTATACAGAGCAGTGGCATACATATGTATAAATGTATTAAAGTCTATTATCAGCTGCCACATTTTGGTAAACATGGAATACAGTTAATCAGTAAAGGGGTGGACAGCTAAAGACCCACTAATGACACAATGCAACTCTAGTTTCTCTGCCTGCCTTTCCCCACTGATTTCCTGAAATGAATCTCTAACCCATTCTGCACAATTATACCACCTCTCTAAAATCAGTACTACTCAAATACCATGACCATCTGTCACATCTACATCTGAGTACGCATTAAATCCACCCAATTCTAAGGACATTGCAGTCCTAGTAGACTGTTTACAGATGTCCAAGTAGGTTCTGATGGGTTTCACCTATGGTTTATCACATTATACCTAGACCATAAAAAACATACCCATTGTCCCTTTAAACATCTCTACAAAGTCTGCCCGAAAGGGACTATGCATCCCCAATGGAAAACAGCTATTTTCAAACATCTTCCAAAGTCCTCCAAACCCACATCTCTCAATGTTTTTAGAACATCTCACTTTGACCCACCCTGGACAAAATGCTAAAAACAAAGAGTCTATAACTGAATAGTCCAACTAGAATTTTATCACCTCTTCAACAGGAGTTCTGAAGAGCAAAGAGCACAATGGCTGCATTATACATGCTTAGATGTGAGACCATGTAGGAATACCAAATTTGCTGCGGTAGCATTGTCGCGTCACAGTACGACGTTGTCCTGCTCAATTCTCAGCTAAAGCGTCTTCTGCGTGGAGACATGCGTGAATGGGCGTACCTTCGTTGAAGGTTGTGCGTCAGAGCTGGCAACTCGGTACATAAAAATCTACTGCCAATCATTAGCGGACCGGAGTTCCGCTGTGGCGACCCCTAACCAGGAAAAGCCGAAAGATACAACAAGACTGGCAGATGACACACACAGATTAATGCAGTGAGATGTACATTCTGCGGTAGGTGGTTTGATTCTCTCAGCATCTTTTGCCTCCTTTGTGATGTTGAAGAAGTTACTTAACCACAGCTCAAATCAAACACATAGGTCAGCAGTTCGCCACAAGCTCCTCAATGGTTCATATCCTTCCTGAATAACATACACAAGAGGGTCTCCTACTTCTTCTCAGCCCTAATACACTATGATGTACTCCAAGGTTCAGTCATGTCTCCAATTCTGTTGTCCATTTCATTAACAGACTGTCAGTAGATCTTCCTTGAGTCCTCATTCTGTATGCTGACACCTTGATTATATAAAAATCTAATCTCTCCCTTCAGACTTGCATAGTTGTCTCATATTCTTCCTACATTCTTGTGCGTCAAAGGAAATTAATCAATTCTCCACTTTATTTCACAACTGTAAATATTATAAATAAAATGAACCATTTCTTAGTACTATGGTAAATAGTGACTATAGTTTAGTTATTTTATTCAACTACCTCTCCTCCCATAATTTTCTGTAACATTTCTGTAATTACGTTGCTTTCATTCTACTTTTGTGATTGTACCACCAGAAATTTAATATGATTACAGTGTTACAAATGATGTAACACTTACCATGTTTCTGTTATTAAATGAATGCCTTTGTTAATTCTGAAAATGGTCGCTTTGCTTCAGTATTCTACCTTAGGTAACAAATAGAATAGAAAAAAAAGTCTGATCAAGAAAACAGTACCCGGGGAGGTTAAACAGTAAGACAAGACAAGTGTCCTTGACACTAGTCAGGTCTGACAGTAAACCATGGAGCAGACAGCAAACTATTTCATTTTTTCAGCAATCTAAAGTGAAATGATTGAAATGAGTGAAATTAATACATTCAAAAATAAAAACAGCTGTTTCCCCATTTTAGTTTATTTATTATTTATTGAATGTGAATCCGGTGAATATCTATCACTGACTTACATGCTGCTTAGTACTAAATGAACATTCTTTGAAGTCTCTATGGCTTGTTGAATGCGGATCCTCTGAATATCTATGACTACCTTACCTGCTACCTAGTGCTACATCAGCTTTCTTTGTAAGTGTGTACAAATATTACTAGTCCACACAAGCTTACAGTATAACTGTTGTTGCTAGAAAACCTAACAGGATGCTTCACATCTGTCTGTTCATCCCTGTACTGAATGAATTAGCCTGAAGTGTGCCACATATAATGTGCACAGGGACGACCGGAGTTTTCTCTTCCTAAGACTAGCCCTTGAATAATATAATCCTTTCCATTTGCCTCCTATGTGTGTGCTGGAGATGCATACTAGTGGAACATGCATGTGTGCTATACCTCCAGGAGAAGGTTTCCAGGCAACATCATAACCAAAGTTATCCCAGCTTGGACTACACAACCCCTCATTATCTCACAGACAGTTAGCCCAACATCCCTCAAATGGGGTCTAATTTCTGACACATGAATTTTTGCATTAGTCTTTTTTTATTTCACAACCCAAAGTTTATGACATTAAGCAAGGATGGGAGCAGAGAATGACAGCTAAAATGAGAGCTTCAGACTATGCCTCAGGACATGCTTCACAACTAGAAATTACTACAGTACTTATATTAATAAAGTACTACCGTACCTACACTACTGTTACCACAGCACCCATCTGCTGTTCATCACCCTCAGACTCTCAACCCTCAATCATGAACAAGGCACTGACATGCAAAACTCTTCCAGTTTAGGTAGCTGTTCCAATCTCTACTATACACAGCAACGCACTTAGTTGAAGGACAGAAACATATCTGATTTCAAGACAGATTTTCATCCTATCTATATCGCATTCAGCAGGAATCTGTTATACTTCATGCAAGAAATTAGAGACGTGAGGTCAGGAGGAAAACTGTTTGCAGTCAATGGAAAGGAAGCCCTAGTCTCCCAAAACTGACTACCCTCCAGACCATAGCAGCTGTATCAATATCCTGTGCCCGAAGATCATAAACAGAAGAATGCTTTTCAGAAGTGCTGCAAAGTAGGCGACTCTAGGCACAACCCATTTCAAGAAAGTCAGACTTTGCATAAGCAGAATGCATAATGCAACGCAAAAAGAATGTCACTTGTTAGTCTGTGTGTCAGGGTCGTACGTAACACAAAAAATGACCGTACACCACTGTAGTCCAATACAGAAGTATGTTAGTGCTTAAATAAAAGCAAATTAACTGTATGCTGTAAGAAGCTCCATCTATATTTTTTCTGGTGTTTAATTAAAAATTGCTCTTTAGTATACATTAGCTGTCTAAATGAAAAGAGCTATCAATATTTAGACTATGTTACACTTCCAAAAAGGAAATAAAGAAATAGCAAGAAAGAAAAAATAAAAATCTCATGCTGTGTTCCAAACACAATAAAAGTAAATGTTTACCACACACACACGCACGCACACACACACACACACACACACACACACACACACACACACACACACACACACACACACACACACACACACACACACACGGAGACTGCAGTTTTATAACTCCCAGCCATTACATATATTTATAATGTCTGTTAATGCCTTTTTGCCAGACTGCTTTCACTTGCTGACTGACAATGTCAGCAGACTCTCCCACAAGAAGAAAATGCATCTGCATATAGGACAGGTAACTTAATATATGTAACTGTTTTCTCTTTAGCAATGCTGTAATTGTAAATGTACACTTTCTGTGACACAGGCTTTGGTATATCATCTATCTGATATTGCAAATTCCTAAAAAAAAAAAAAACACTGAACCATTGTCATCAAAATTATAGGTGACAAATATAATATAACTTCCTCAATGTGTAGCTAAGCTTATACAAATGTAGAAATACATGGCTTACATGTGATAAATGACCTGCAACTGGCAGATCTGGTTTCATTCAGCTGTATAAGTTAATGTAATTAGCGTCCTTAAATATTATTATAACCATTACTAAATCTGGGTAAAGATATGAAATCATACTTTTTCAGGTCCTTGTCTATATTACATTTTAGGAATAATACTTCTGTTCTTACTGTGATAAGTATTCTTATAATTTTAGTTACGTTTGCTACTTACGTTTGGAAGACTAATTATTGCCATTCCACAATGATTATTCATAAACCTCTCAAGCAGTCTAATTGTTGTGTATCTTTCCACTGATTTCCATATAAACGACTTTGTGCGTTTAGTGTTTGCTAGGTTAAGGAGTTTAGCATTTTTTTTTCTGCGGGAAGATTGGATAAACAAACAGGACTCTTACAATATTTAATCCAACAAATGAGATCTTGGAGGAAAGGTAATACAATGAATATGCATTTTATTGAATGTCTAAATTTTAATGTTTCTCTGAATATCTGAATTAATAAGCAAATATATGGAGTCTCTTACAGAAATATACAGAGACACACGTGCTCTCTTGGGCAAATCTATACACATGATATGCTACAGAAGACATTGACATAATATATGGCCAAAAGTGTGCAAAATAATCTTTTAATTGCATACTGCATTTATGGCAATGGAATAATATACAGAATCCATCATTTAGTCATTCTTAAGATTTTACTATTTTATGTTTCTACCTTGTAATTCACAAATTAAACTGCAAGATGGAGACCATAAATGTAGCATTGTACACTTGTGAGGACTGGTAACTTTATATGCATTGCAAATTCATTTCTGACCAGCAGACTACAGTCTAATGTTATACAGGCCAAATATGCACAGTATTATTTGCTACAGGTCTTAGCAGACACACCCACAAAAAGAAAATGTGTCTGCACATAACAGTATAGAGAAATAGTTTCTGATATGCAGCTGAAAAATAATCATTTGATCAATTATGTTTCTTGAGGGTAAGTTTTTGAAGTAATGTCTGGCATATGTGGATGGAATTAAGGGGGTATGCTTACATTAAATGTATGCATACAACTGAAAAGACACAGAGGACAACTAATTCTGCTTTAACATGCATTTTCTTTATTTCTAATTTTTAAAATACCACCATAAGTTATTGTTTCTATAGTTAATTCATTAGAATTTATGCAGGTTGCCATTTCATTGAAATAATAACCCATATCCTTATCACAAAACTATTATTATGTTTCTAATGAACAGTAACTCTTTTATACAATGGTGGTTTGATTAAACAGTTGATAGTAAAGGTGATGTAAATAATAAAACCCAACAAACATCTTGAAATGTAGTAAAAAACACTTTGACAGTGGGATTATCTATGTCAGCATTAGCATCAAATTCCTGAATTTTATTTATACCCTGTGATACCACATTGACAAAAGCCAATATCTGATCTGTACTTTCTTACTGCAGTTAATCTTTTATGAGATTTGTTTTTTTGGTAAGCTGTTTCCTGGTACAAACTCTACATCATTTTATTTATTTATTTTTTATTTTATTTGTTTATTTTTTTTTTGTCTTTGAGCCAATCCTCATCTTCTCTTTGCATGGAGTATTTATATCTACATAAAACAATCATGTGCTCAAAATTAAGCCTCTACCACTCTCCATAAAAAGAAATAAGAATTCATATTCATATTTGTAAGAGTCTTGTTGTGTTTCTCCAAGCCACTTTGTCATGCACCGGGACTTGTAAAGAGAAAAAACAAAATCACTGCTGTTCATACATTCAAGATGACCGAGATAATTCCCGGAGAGTATATGTAATGTGATTCAGCGGCACAGTGGTGCAGCAGATAGTGTCGTCACCTCACAGCAAAAGGTTTTCTGGTTTGATTCTCAGCTGGGGTACCTCCTTTGCAGAATCTGCATATCCTCCCTGTGCTTGCATGGGTTTCCTAGGGGTGTTCCGCTTTACTACCACATTCCAAAAACATGCAGTAGGTGCATTGGACACTCTAAATTGGCCATAGGTGATAGTGTGCATGTAAGTGTTTAGTGTGAAAGAACAACCATGGCAGGGATAGCCACCTGGTGTTGTGAACCTTGTCTGTAGATGATTGTCACTGCTGAAGTGACACCTTGATCCCATGGGCAAAAATGGAAATAAGGGATTGTGGCTGGATGGATATGTAATGTGACGGCGGATACATGTTTTAATTACTAACAGTTAAGAAAATATTGATCAGGACAAGCTATAGCATCATGATTCTACTTTATCAAATGAGCCACATGAAGAAGCATCTTACTGCACTGGTACCTGAAGTCATTTGCCAAATCTCTGAATTTGTCTCTGTATCAACAACAATGGGCCAGTTGGAGAACTCTCTGTAAATATGTTCATTAACTTTACTTCCTAGTCTTTGTTTCCAGTTTCATGGTTTAGCCAGCAGTTATCTCATGCTTGCCTTCCGTCATTCAGGAGCATCTAATGATTACATGAGTGGACAATTGGGCCTGGAGCAGTGATGACGATACCCAAGAGAATCCCAAATGTTTCAAATTGGATCCGCATTCAACAAAGTCTTGAATGTGAGTCCATGCAGCTGTATTTTCAACTCTTAAAATAATTTTGATATCAGGCCTTTTAGTAGCTTTACATCACCTTTATTTTTGCAGGCCAAGGAAGTTCAGATTTTGTAGAAATGCATTTCTTTGAAACAGAATTCAGTAAATTGTTACCTCAAAGCACAGGGTAAGCTCAAGTTCTACAAATCGTATGGACTTAGCACTGCACAGTTCTCAATGCAGAAAGTATAACTAAAACATTCAAAAGTAAAACAACATTAAGCACGGAGAAAGACAGAAAGATAAAATGCAGGAAAAAATGCAGGTGAAGAACTGAAACACAACCATTTACTTACCAGTTCTAAACACAGAAGCCAGCAGATACGAACCGGAGTAAGTCACATCAAATAAAGTTAAAAATACTTTGTTAAAAAATGATAAGGTAGCCGTTGTATAATTAAGTATTTTTAACTTTACTAGATATGACCAATTCATGTTCAGGATTGCTGGCTTTCTTTTGTATTTATAATTCTTTTCAATAATTCAGAATAAGGCTTCTTTTGTTTGGTTTAAACCAGTTCATTTATTTATTTATTTATTCCCTTTGTCTGCTGTTAATCAGAATCAGAATCGCATTTATTGGCAAAGTATGCACACATATAAGGAATTTGACTCCGGTTTCATTGACTTTCCAAGTATGAATTACATAAATGACATACATACAACTATTAAGAACAAGATAAGCGACATACATGCAACTATTAAGCAACCTAATAAGCTGAGTTAACCGTTTATGAACTTGATAGTATGTAGAAAAAAAATGTTCTTATATCTGCTTGTTTTGGTGCATATTAATCTATGACTCCTGGCTGATGGTCATAGTTCAAAAAGATGGTGGCCTGGATGTGAAGGGTCATTGTTGATCTTTCCTGCCCTTTTCATGACTTTGGAATAGTACAAGTGCTGTAAGGAGGGTAAACTCGCATCAATGATATTTTTGGCAGACCAGAATATTCAATGTAACCTATTTTTGTCATGATTAGACAGAGATCCAAACCACACTGTTATGGATGAGCTGAGAACAGACTCAGATTGATATATAGAACTGAATCAGCAGTTCCTGTGGGAGGTTGAACTTCCTCAGCTGTCACAGAAAGTACATTCACTGTTGTGCCTTTTTTTATGATGGAACCTACATTGATCTCCCACTTCAAGTCCCGGAAGATTATTGAGCCCAAAAACTTGAAGGATTCCACAACTGACATGACAGTATTAAATATAAATATAAAAAATAAAATATTAAATATAATCAGACTTCATCAAGATAAAACACAGCCATTACTAAATTAAATAAAATAAAATGTGAAAAACATTATTCAATATCATGCTATTGAAAGAAGCAGGTATAAAATTAACAAACTGGTCTTAGCATTGAAGAGAAATTGTGAAGTACTTTATGGATCTCCTTTCCAGTAAGCATTTTTATTAGTTTGATTACTCATACTAAAAGGTTTGTCACAATCTAGTAACAACTGACAAAAGAATCCACTTGCATTTGAGAAAATAATCAAAGTCACCACCTCTAAAGCTGCTCTAAATAAAATAAAATAAATAAAAAATATATTTAAAATCAATGCAACGGGTGTTTGAAGAGGTTTAGCTGTTGACAGAAACTTTGCAAATATGAAAAAAAAAATTATATGAGGTTTTGCCCATAAAGACCTCTCTCATTTTAGTCATATAGCTATGTAAAAAAAAAAAAAAAAACTGCTAAACTTCCATTTATCTGTACTTAAAATGCAAAAGGCCCTCACTGTTGAATCTGCATACAGTGCAACCCATAAAAACTAAAAAAAGTTCCTTTGGATTTGGATGTTTCAGTATTACCTTTTCTGAAATCACAATTTTTATAAGTAATTATTTTAACTCCTGATTTAGTAATGAAATTAGGTTCAAGACCAAACTGTCCACAATGTCTCTGTTACCAGAAACTTTCTTGCAATTATTTTAAATCATCTTTTTTATGTCATCAGCCTCTACAAAATGTATTACTTGAAAGGCATGAAAGCATTCAGTGGATGAATCACCAGTTTTGCCAACTTCGAAACCATTAATCTTAGCATTCAAACATGGGAAATCTCTGGTGCACTTTTAATTAGCAACTTTATTGATTAAAGAAGTGACCGAACTAGCATTGTACCTTGTGTCAATGAAGCTGTCTTTTAAAAGCTCACTTATTTCTCTAAAATCAATGTCATCATTATTCAACTTAAAAAAACATGTCTGCTTGCTACTTCAATCTACCTTTTCATGTATAAAGGATAGTAACTATGATGATGCAAGCAAATTTTAATTCAGTGCAAAGGTCATTCAATTTTGAGTGCAATTACATGTTTTCTACTGTAGAGGCATGTATTCAGACATGCTGGTAGATTTTACTGCTTCCTCTTGAAATGGTTAACCTTAAAGATCATGCTTGGTCCTTCTTAACCTTGATAAAGGGTTAGTAGACCTGCAATGCACACAATCAAGAGCATTGAATGGTCCTTATGAGATTATATTTTTTGTAGAAACAGAGTTTACAAGAGGTGCCAAATTAAAGTGCTGATATAATTAACACTTAAGTACTTATTTGAAGTGATGATATAATTAACATTTAGGCATTTATGATTCACCTCTTTAAGGTGATAGTTAATTAAATTAGATTTGAACTGGTAAAAGGTGATTTTACTGCTGATTGAGACTTCTGTTATGTTCCATTATTTTTACTACACACTGAGAAATTTCTGATAAAACACAAGTGCTAAGGAAAACTGAGCAAGATGTGTGGGTAAGAGTCACAGACTGATTTGATGCATAACAAGAAGCCCCTGGTGGGTTAGTGTTTTGTACAAAGAGATTTGTAAATTATGGAGCAGGAAGCTATGCTTGCTGTATGCATACCTAATGCAATGTTAGCTTTATGAAATGCGACACAGTGGTACTTGAGTTTGAAGATATGAGTTATAAGTTAAATCAGTTGATTTTAAGTGCTACTTGAAGTAAGACGCATTAAAATAAGCGAGTGAGTAAATTAATTCTGTCAGTTAGAGCAGAGGACTAATGCTCTGGCTTTTAATAAACAGATTCCTATGTCAGCAGTCCAGGGTTTTAATCTTTATTTACTTATTGTATGACCTGGAACAAGTCACTTCACCAGACAATCCTTTGGAATAGCTAGGAATTTTGGGTCAGGCTCCTTTGTGGTCTCATGGACAGCATAACTACCTAAGAAAGTACATGCATTCCTACATAGATACATAAATAATGAGAAACACCAGGTATGATAAGTGAGCTGTATTCCAACAGAAGTAGACAACACTGATCTGAGGTAATTTTGGTTTCAGGTATTAAATATTTGGAAACTCTGTGCCAGGTTACTACCTATCTATCCATTGGGTTTAGTTGACTTTTTCCCGAGCTGAACAGTAAAGGTCAAATAGGGTATAGCTGGAAAATGAGAAATATGAAACCTCTTTCAAGAGTATTGAGACTGCTTTTAGGAACTGTGGTGATATGCCCAATCATGCAAAACATCAAAACCTCTGTCCTTAACACCGAGGCTGAGACACAAAATAATAAACCAATTATTCATTTTGGGTAGGCCACTCAAATGGGGGCTTCCAGTAGTCATACTAGATTTATCTTCAAGCCAGATATCTAGCTCATCAGTGCAGAATATAACTGAGATGCTAGGCGCTTCTGATCAAATACATCACCTTACTTTGTTTTAACATGCTGCTTCTTAATCATACCTGCAGCTACCATTAGACAGACTCTGCTATATTACCATCTATGTCTTTTTCAAAGTCCCGCATCCCACTTACGCACAAGAATGCACACAGTCTGCTTATCAGCTTTACTGCAGTAGACATTTTTGCAGAAAGCTATATTTCCATTCTCGTTTTCTTACCAAATACCGGGCCGGCTACATTTTCTTATCTCTCTATTTTAGATCAGTTAATGTATTCCCACAGATTTTACAGCGCAGTACACAAATGGTTCTTTGTTGGTGCTGCGGTAGCATTGTCGCCTCACAACAAGACATTGTCGCATTCGATTCTCAGCTACAGCATCTTGTGTGTGGAGGCATGCGTGAATGGGCGTGCCTTCGTCGAAGGTTGTGCATCAGGGCTGGTAACTCGGCATGTAAAAATCTACTACCAATCATTAGCGGACCAGAGTTCCGCTGTGGCGACCCCTAACCGGGATAAGCCAAACGACACAACAACAGAAATGGTTCTTTGTTAAATGGGTGCAGGATAAGCTTGTACTTTGTGAATCAGCACTAGCACTTTTCTAACTATCATAACTGGCAAAACAGAAGAAGAATCCATCTATCCATTCATACCACCTTTTTCCTATTTTGCACATGGAGTCGAGGTGTCACTTCAACAGTGACAGTCATCTACAGCCAAGCTGTTAAAAGCACTATATTCATGTGATATTATATAATTCCATAGGATTCCAAAAAACATAGCTGAAAGGTAGTAATTGGACATAAAATTAAAAGATCAGGTAGGTAACATTAACACAAATATTTAAAACTGTTATCTAAGTTTAAATACAAACTGCAGTATGTAAGCATAAACAAACAAAGAAACAAAAACAGTCATGCAAGCAGTTAAACACACTCAGAAGGAGAAGGAGATGGAAATAATTGCAACGCAGATGTAAAACCTGACTTAAACTTATAAATATAAAATTAGACACTACTGGAAGACAGTCCCAACATAATATAGTATGAGGTCATACCCACCCTTCATAAAAAGTCCTACGTAGAACATTGTTTCATATCAAATGTAAGACAGAAACACAGCTTGAGTAAAAAGTATGTCTTGAAGCTTAATGCTAACTCCCTGCTACCAGCACTGAATGACAAGTCCTCTGTTGTGTAGTACTCATGGACATTGTCTCTCTTTGTACAGGGCACAGGTAAACAGTCTAAAGAGCAGTCCAAAAAGCCCATCAGTATTCCAGTACAGAGATCAAACAACTGAAATGAATTCATAGTTCACTTTTTGCAGTCATTGCAAAGTTCAGAACTTTTCAGCAGAGGTCTCTGTCAATAAACTCCAGGTTCATTGGCAGGTTCATCTGGCAAAAAATAAAAATAAAAATATGAAATCTGGTCTCATTTTCAGCCTGATCATTCATGTAGCCATTCTCTCATGTCCACTTTATCCTATCATTTTCACTCAGGAATCAAAGAAAATTCTGGAAAGTAAGACGTGCAAGGCAGAATGTTCATCTTGGTTGCCAGTGCACTGAATGATGCGTAGAGTAACTCAGTTTTTCAGGAATACCTGATGTGATTTTGAGGATCAATGACTTTCCTTAACTGCCATGTCCTTGAGATATCGGGGAACAGTGTAACACCCAGAGAAAAACCATACACACACAACATAGACATGCTGAATCTGCACAGAGGGCACCCCAGCTGAGACCTTAATTGGCAAAGCAACAGCTGGGAAGGCGCTATTAGACAGCAGTGTTAATCTGTGCATCTCTATGCCAGGTATACCACACTTTCATCTCAACCAGCAGAACTGAAACTGCAAGTCATTCATACAGGTCATATAGGAACAAAGTAATGTAGCTGGAAAAATAAAATAAAGTGCCACAGGAAAATGCTCTTTTAAAGAAATAAGATACAGTAAATCATTTTTACTTATGCTAACAGTCAACTACTACACAAAGAAAAGGGTTCCAGTAAAAGTTTGAATGTATCAGAATGTATGAAGCTAAAAAAAGTACTGGTGAATGTTTACCTAAATATGTTTACTGGTATGTATCTGTTGCTACCTTGTATATCAGATTTTTTATCTGTTCAATTCATTTATTTTTTTAACTGAGGGAAGACTCTAAGCTTGAGGCATATATTAGCTTCTGTTGGTCAAAAAAGATGTAAAACTCAACCTCTTACTGTGTTTATTCTCCTTAGAAAGAATATGTCAGTGGTCTAAAATGTAATCTGGCTTACATTTGAAGTTATTTTAATCAATTTGAAAATGTATTTCTGGATAATTGGATGACGACTAGTCTACTCTACAAAACACTTAATGAGTTCTGCTTGCTCTGTCCATTTTCTTACTACAAATATTAATCAAAGTTACTATAGCAGTGAAGGAAAAGCATGTCTATGTGGGTTGGCGGGGGAAACACTTATTAATTAAGGCACTTCCTAAATGGAGGTGAGGTCCATAGAGTGGCGTAGCCCTCAGATGGGAAAGAAGAGCACAGGGGAGGGCCAAAACAAGGGTGGCTCACTAAATAAAACATCCCCGCTGCAGAAGCAGTCACCAGCGTGACTCCCCTCAAGATGGCCTTAAGATCCATGCTGATCCCATCCCTGAATTAGAGAAAGACTGGGGTGGTAGGAGGAACTGGTAGACCCTACACGGTGATGGACAGGGTCTCAGGGATCGCAAAAATGTATGAAGCAAAGAGTGGAAAAGAAATCTTACAGCAGCACTGAGGCACAGACTGACAGGATCTTTCTTTCAAGACTTGCAAAGGTCTCTGTCATTCACATCCTCTTAAATTTCCTCCATGAAACTGTCTTATTTGTTGTGCATGGTGTAATTCTAATCCACTGTGTATATTGCTAAGACTTCAGATAAGATCTGGCACTAAAAATTATTCAGTATACTGACAGATGGAGATAAAGTGCAGATTTACAAATAAAAAAGAAATTAAATTTATTTTTTCCTGCATTTGGATGCTTTAGATATTATATTATTTAATTGGAAGACAGCATTATTTTTTAAATAAAAATACAGCAGTTTGTTCATTTATGGAATCTGCACAAAAATAGAATTAAATTGTTACAAAATTAGGTTATATATCCGCGGTGGTGGTGCTGCGGTAGTGTTGTCGCCTCACAGTAAGACGCTGTCTGGTTCGACTCTCAGTTAAAGTGTCTTCTGTGTGGGGACATGCGTGAATGGGCGTGCCTTCGTTGAAGGTTGTGCATCAGAGCTGGCAACTTGGTACGTAAAAATCAACTGCCAGTCATTAGCGGACCGGAGTTTCGCTGTGGTGACCCCTAACTGGGAAAAGCCGAAAGTCACAACAACAACAAAATTGGGTTATACAATAAAAAAGTATGTTAAGAGAACATATGACTCCTGAAAGAATGAAGTGGAACAAGCTTCACAACCTATATTATGTGGGTTAAAAGTCACATGGAAACATTAATGGTAAAATTGCCCACGTATTGTACCTTGCTGGGTTTTGGCAAATTTACAAAATTATCCATTCATAGATATTATTTGAATGCAATTTTTTAGTCAGAATGACCAAAGAAAAAATTATTGACTTTTGCAATATAGATATTACCCCAGGGACCCTATTACCACTTAAAAGATGGTTGATGTAATTGAATTATTACTGCAATGTGAAAAATAAATATCCTGTGATATAAATTATTGTATTAGTTAAGATCCATGTAGGCTGCTTCCCTGAGTAAGAGACAGAGCCTGGAAGCAGAACTCTGTTGCATGTTGATGCTGAATGAGACTTTGTTCTTATATGTCTCTCCTCCCATCTGTTTTCTGGAAGGATAATCAGGCAGATGCAGTGGTGGATGGTTGGAATGAGTTTGGGAGGTGGGGTATGCTCTATTACCAATTCATTTTTTGGTCTTTTTTCTCAATTACTATCCTATAGTTTACTGTTTTAAGTTGAAAAACAATATATATATATATATATATATATATATATATATATATATATGGGTTCACTATAAAATTTCAAAATCCCAAAATCTTGAGTTTCAGAATATCGAATTCTGAATCTATATATCTTGGAATCTTGAAATTGTGAACCCCCCCAAACACCACTCAACGCACTAAAACATGTGTATGCATGGGGGCAAGCCTCCCTGCACCACCCATGTGGTAGGCTGTGCCCCCCACATCCCCCACACCTTAAATATACCAATTCCGAAATCACACTACAGCGAGGACAAGGGAAATCTCCCGGTCCGCACTGTATGTTGATCTCCATTCAGGATTTTGAAGTTTTAAAACTTCGAACTATGATCTTCGATCATATGAAATTCGATGTTTTGAGCTCCAAAATTCTGAACGGAACCCATATACATATATATACATATATATATATATATATATATATATATATATATATATGTATAGATATATATATATATATCTATATATATCTATATATATATATATATATATACATATATATAGTGTTTGTGCTTGTTCCCCACATTTCCTGTAACTAATCCAGTCCAGATACAGATTTGCTGTATCCAGGACTGTTTGTAAGCTTCGGAGCAGTGCCAAAAAGTCTGCTCTTCAATTTTTTCCTTAGATCTGCTAGTTCTCGCCTCACCTGCACTTTTACTAGCTTACTAGTCTAGGGCTTTACCAGACTTCTTGTAGCAATTATTGTAGCACACAAAAGTGTTACCAGCACTAAATGTTCTAAAAAGAAACAGCTCCAGTACTTATTATTAACCCCACCCCTCCTGGCATGTCTAAAGGTCAGTTCCCTGTGCTATCTCCTATTAACCTGGTGAACTTGGGCATCCTGAGGCAATGTAGCAACTGCATCATGTACACTGACAACCCTTTACTCTTACCTCCCAACACTTAGACTTGCAAGAGATGCACATATATATCCACACACTCTCCAGCCAAGACCATAATAGCTTGTCAAGAGGAAAAGGTCAGCACTTGCACCACATGAAACACATAGCCCTCCAGAACAAACACCAGCACTGCCTTCACATAAAAACACAAACCACACACCCACCTTCGTGGAGGCTCTCAATAAAAATCTACCCAAACAGCAGAGGCCTCCAAGGCAGAAATGCACTCGACCAACACAACACAGCACTAATCATGAGACACATAACTCTTCTAAACAGTGTGCCACTCAACCAAAGTCCCTAAGGCAAAATAGCATGCCCAACACACTAGTCATAGGTGACTCGATAGTGAGGCACACTGATGTCCCACTCACTAGGTTCAATAAGAGAAAGTAACAGTCAGCTGCTTGTCAGGTGCCAGGATCTGCCACATACCACACACACTCAGGTCCCTCAACAACAGGTACAAATATGACTCTGTCATTGGACATGTGGGTGTGAATGACCTGAGGTGTACCTCCCTGGACTACATGAAAAGAGACATGGAGGAGCTCTCGGATTATGTAGCCCAGGGAGGTATGACCCTAGCCCTAAACAGCATCCTACCATCACCCAGAATGATACCACAGTACAAGCAGAAAATGACTGCTTCAAATAATTGACAAAGTTTCTGGTGTCTTTCCAAGGGGATCCAGTATCTGTTTGCCTGGGATGACATGATTGACAGACCTCGATGCTTTGCCAGAGATGGCCTGCATCTGTCACCCCTGGGATTCCAGATACTGGTCAAGGCTCTTGCAACTCATGTAGTGCCTTTTTTAGGCTGTGTTCCAAAGACCAAATTACCACTGTAACAGCTACAAACAAATGCAATCTGAGGGTCATGCTGCTCAATGCTAGAAGTCTAAATCTCAAAATGCACTCACTCAAAGCACTCCTTAAAATGGAGAACATCGACATTTGTGCTGTAACAGAGACCTGGTTCAAAGCAGCAGAAAGCACTCCTGCACTACCAGGCTATAACTCATTCCACACCTTTCGGCCCCAGAACTTGGACCGAAGCTCCAAAGGCAGTGGTGTTTCCATATTCATAAAGGATGTGCACACCTCCAGACTGGTAGCCCAGCATAACGCATCAGAGATACTTCATGTGCAGCTAACATAGGGTAAGAGAGCGATTCAGGTCATAGCCTGCTATAGGTCCCCAACCATGTCCCAAGACTCACACCCCATGTTCCTAAGCACACTAGAGAATATTAGGGTCTGACCTAACACTCTGAAACTGGGCGACTTGTACTACACCTCCATTAACTGGGAAAACTACTCATGCACCAATACACTTGCCCAACATTTCCTGGATTTCATTATTTCCAATGCCCTGGACCAGCTCATTCTTACCCCCACTAGAGTTAGCAACGTCCTATGACCTGGTCATTACTAACATGGGCAACCATTGTTCAACACCAATAGTCCACTCCTCCCTGGTTAGACCCGATCACAAACTAATCACCTTGGAAATCCACATCCCTACCACCCCCAACCCCCAACTGCAAAGGTAACCACTATGAAAAGCTTCTCAAAAGCTAACTTTAGGTTCCTAAAAACATTGGTGGCTAACTTCACGGCACCCATGGAAATGGAGAATAGTTGCATGACCACCAAAACATGCACCAATGCACTGTAAGAATACTTACACAAATGCATAGATCTTGCCATACCCAATAGAACCAAGATGCTCTCCTCCAAAAAAAGGAAGCCAATCTGGTGGTCCGCTGCCATAAATAAACTCTACAACAGAAGGAAGAAACTGATGCAGAATAAGGTGAAGTCCCAAGACTGGAAAAACTCCCTTATCAGCCTCAACAAAAAGTTGAGATCCCATCAATCCTCTAAAGCTAGCTATGAAAACAGAATTGCAACAGATAGTAAAGACAACCACAAGGCCTTCTATAGTTTTGCAAAGAATCTCCATGGCAATACCCGGATGTGCTGTGAGCTACTGCACAATGGCACCTCCTATACCGAGCCAACAGATATTGCCAATATACTGGCTGACAGTTTCCGTGCCAACATTACCCCTCTCTCCCTCCTCAAAGGACCAATCACACCAGTAGATTGCCATACACCCAGTATTACTGATGCATAGGTTAAAACAGCACTGTTCAAGGCCAAGAATACAGCTTCTATGGGACCTGACTATATCCCTGGCTGTATTCTACATGAACTACAGAGTGAACTGGAACCACAACTGTGTTCCCTGTTCAATCACAGCCTCACCTCAGGCTTTGTCCCTATGAAATGGTGCACTTAGGTCATCCATCTCCACAAAGGAGGAGTGACTACAAACCCTGGGAACTATCGCCCCATTAGCCTGACGAGTCTGATATGCAAAGCTATGGAATGCATCATCATGGACCTAATAAACAAGGATATAGGGAATCTCCAAACTCTGGATCACACACACAGTTTGGTTTTGTGAAGGGTAGATCATGCCTGCTCAACCTGGTCAACTTATATGAGTCAGTCACCAGAGCTGTGGATGAAGGCATGGCGGTTCATACAGCCTACCTTGATCTGGCCAAGGCTTTTGCTACCATTCCCCATTCAGGAATCATAGAAAAATTCACTAAGCTAGGCATCAACCCCTATATCACTAGGTGGGTTGCAAACTGGCTCACAGACAGAACCCACAGTGTGAAAGTAGCTGACTCCAAGTCAGACTGCCAACCAGTCACAAGTGAAGTCCAACAGGGTAAGGTCCTGGGTCCTCATTGGTTTGGTATCTACTTCTCTGAAGTCCAGGCCAACACGTAGGGACTCTGGCTGACAAAGTTCACACACGATTGCAAGTTGGGAGCTATTATTAACTCCCCAAGTGATGTTGACATCCTGCAGGAAGGCCTCACTGAGACCAATGGCTGGTGTCAGAACCATGACCTTAAGCTCAATGCCAAAAAATGTGTCATCATCTCCTTTGGGAAAAACTCGGTTCCCATGAATTACCACATCGATGGTAGTCCACTGAACACAGAAGGCATTATAAGAGATCTGGGAACACAGGTTGACAGCGACCTCTCTTTTGACCACCACATTACCACTGTGGTCAGAAAGTCCTTCTATGTGGCACATCTCATTACTAATGGTTTTGCATCCAGGAAGAAGGAGGTCATTGTGGCCCTCTACTATTCCCTCATTAAGCCAATCATCGAGTACAATGCCACATTTGGCATGTACCTCACTAGACACCTGCAACAACTGGAGAGGCCACAAAAGTACCTCACAAATATGATCCTAGGCCTTAAACACTTGTCCTTTATGGACAGACTCAAAAACTCCAACTATTCTCTGTCTCATATCACCTACTTAGAGATGATTTCTGCTTGACTTACAAAGCCATGCCTGACCCTGCTCTGTTAGAAATGCTGCATCTAAAGAAATCCCAATCTCTCCACACCACATGCTCTAGAGACCTCAACCTCATTACCACAATTAACAGAACATGCTGGAGGGACAGGTTCATAACCCAGAGACTGCCCATGCTATGGAATAGACTTCCCCTACATGTCAAACAGAGCAGCTCACTGGCCCTCTTCAAGAGAAATCTTGATGAGTGGATGGGAAATAGAAAATTCATTGCTGGGATCACTCCAGTGTCTCTTCTCAACAGAGGCACTGGGGCTAATGTCGGGTGGCACGATGCCAGGGTAATCCTATAGGCTAGGCTTGTAAAGGCTGCAGGGGTCATTAGCCTAGTACACAAATATGAACCTATGAACCTATACATATATATATATATATATATATATATATATATATATATATACATATATAATATATATATATATATATATATATATATATATATATATATATATAATATATATATATATATATATATATATAGATAGATAGATATAGCTATATATGTATTTATAAAGAGAAACAGAAAGAAGCTTTAACACTATGAGCGCTGAGGCTGATATCCATGTTTTTTTTTTTTTTTTGCAACATCTAAGCCCAAGATTAGGTACTGTCTTTTTTTACCTATTTTGTAAGCATCTTCCTTTATGTTCATAATTACTGTATGCACTTCACAGAATTCTCTTTGTAGGTTATCATACATAATTTCTTTCTTCTTGGTTTGGCTGAAATTTTTATCCTAAAATTTAGCAGCAAATTCTGTAGTAATCTTTATTAGTTTATCCTGATTTGAGTATTAAATAATTCTATTGGAATTTTGCAATTTAATTCTTGTATTAGTGCTGTAAAATTCTAAATCCTACTATGTGCATATTCAATCATTTATCGGCCATGGTGCTGCAGCAGTTAGCATTGTCGCCTCACAGCAAGAGTTTTTTTTGGGTCAATTCTTGGCTGGACCACCTTCTGTGTGGAGTCTGTATGTCCTTCCTTTGGTCAAGTGAGCTTTAAAGACATGTAGCAGGTGTGTGTGTGTGTGTGTGTGTGTGTGTGTGTGTGTGTGTGTGTGTGTGTGTGTGCCTTTTGCAAAGGTTTGACTCCGGACTGGCGACTCAACACTGCAAAACCCCCCCTGCCAATCAATCTGCGGACCGGTGATCTGCTGTGGTGACCCCTAACGGGAGAAGCCAAAAGACATTTCTATGGCTGACAAATAATTCTGATAGTATTCATTTGTTTATTGATTGAGTGATTGCTATATGATGACCAGAAAACTGTGTTGGTCCCTTGCCCTTTTCAGCCATAACCTGGTCTCTGAAGAGCAAATTAATATAGATTATGCACAACAGTATTGAAACAATTGAACAACACATTATTGATAGTTAATGTATACATATTTTAGATAGTAGTAGAGAATTCATACAACTAAAGTGTGCATTTTTCACTAGTCAAGTTACATGAGAGAATAAAACACTAGTCTTAAAAGTTGTCATAGAAACAAGTGCAACTTGCATATTTAGTAAAATGCTTTCTCAGTTTAATTTTGAAATTCTTGAATGTTTGTGACTTCTTAAGTTTTGATGAGAAGTAATGTCATGTAGACCACCGTAGTTTGGAAAGAGAGCTGTTTCACCTAATGCTAATTTAAAGTGGGGCTTGACCAAGTTAATAATTTCCTCCAGGCATTTTTAGTGGGTAGGTTGTTCTTGGCAGGTGGCTTAGTTTTTTAAGGGTGAGAAAAATCCCAAGTTACGTATTTATTTATTAATTTGTTTGTCTTAGTATCTGTTGATCAGGATTAACCCTACTGAACTATTTTCAGACTTACCTCATTGACATATAACATTTCCTTTCAAATCAAAAATAACACATAACACGTACAGCATATCACTGTAGACAATATATTCATAGGTTCACAGGTTGGTACTAGGCTATTGGCCCTAGGACCTATGCATGCCTAGCCATAACAATTCCCTGGCTATTTCATCCCACAGTATTTACTTCCCTGTTTCATTTTAAACAATCACAGTTGCACATACAGTGTCATAGTCTATCTATTACAGTATAATTTATATAGAAAGTAAGCTGAGAATGGGGGATTTGGGGGGAATTTATGTAACTTCACTGATGAGGAAGTACTTACATTTTGCTTATAGGATCGTACGAGGTTACTAGGCTAATGGCCCTGGGGCTCTTACAAGCCTAGCCATGAGTTTATCCCCAAAAAAGAAACCTCAGTCAGTACCTGTCACTCCTGTCAATGAGGGACAAAGATGGAACCCCTGGGACAAATTTGTGGTTCCCCATCCACTCATCAAGCCTGCGCTTAAAGATGGTCAGCGGGGTACCCTGTTTGACATGCATGGGAAGTCTATTCCAGAGATGGGGCAGCCGCTGGGGGACAAACCTGTCTCTCCAGCAGGTTTTGTTGATGTTGCATATTAGATTTAGGCCTATCGAGCAGGTAATGTGCGAGGAGTTAGATTTATGGATATACAGCATCTCTAGTAGGGCAGGGTCTGATATTGCCTTGTAGGTGAGACACAGATCACCTCTGAGCAATCTGTATTATACCAAACAGATTAATAGTGATTCAAGCCTGTCCGCATAGGACAGGTGTTGGAGGCCATGTATTCTCTTTGTGAGGTATTTCTGTGGCCTTACCAGTTGGTGCAGGTGTTTGGAGAGGTACATACCAAATAGGGTGTTATACTCAATTATAAGTCTAATAAGGGAGGAGTGCAGAGAGATAATAACCTCCTTTTTTCTGGATGCAATACCTTTACTTATGAGAGGAACCATGTAAAAGGCTTTTCTGACCACTGCTGCCACATGATGGTTGATTGTGAGATTGTTGTCAACCTGAGTACCCAGTTTTCTCACCACAAGTTGTGTGCTTAGTGAGTTGCCGTTGATGTGGTAATCAGCAGGGGCTGAGATTTTGCTGAATGGTATGATGTTACATTTATTTGCATTCAACTTAAGGCCATGACTTTGGCATCAGTTATTTGTAGCTGTGAAACCCTCTTGCAGTATGTTAACATCATTTGGAGAGTCAATAACAGCACCCAGCTTACAGTCATCTGCAAACTTGGTCAGCCACAGGCCCTTTGTCTTTCCCTGGACCTCTGAGAAGTAGGTGCCAAACAGAAGGGTCCTAGGACAGATTCCCTGGGGAGCACCACTAGAGACAGGTCTGCTGTTGGAAGTGGCAGCACCTATTTTGACCTTGTGGGTCCTATCTGTGGGATAGTTAGCCACACATCTGACTAGATACGGATTAACACCAAGTTGTGTTAGCTTTTCGATGATGCCTGAGTGGGGGATTGTGTCAAAGGCCTTGGCCAGGTCAAGGTAAGCTGTATGTACTGACTTTACCTCATCCAGGGCCTTGATGACAGTTTCAAAGAAGTCAACTTGATTCGATAGGAAAGATCTTCCCCTGACGAATCCGAATTGGGTTCAGTCGAGTGCTTGCAGATTTCCTATCTCCTTGTTTATGAGATCCATAATAATACGCTCCATGGCTTTACAGATCAGACTTGTCGAGCTAATGGGGAGATAATTTCTCAGGTCAGTAGTGGCACCACCTTTGTGCAAGTGGATGACAATGGCGGTTTTCCACTCTGCTGGGAATGGTGCCTGTAATTAGGCTGTGGGTGAATAGGGTGGTCAATTGGGAAGCTAGTGCTTGCTAGAGATGGTGCAGAATACAGCCTGGGATACTATCAGGTCCCATGAAGGCTGTATTCTTTGACTTGGACAGGGACTTTAACACTTGATCTATGGAGATGTGAGATGTAGGACAAGTATCGGAAATGTTGTCTGGGCCTTTGGGGGACGACAAGGGGGTGAAGTTTATAATGAACCTATCAGCTAGCAGGTTGGCTAAGTCAGCAGCATCAGTGTAAGTGGTGCTATTAAGTACTAGTTCGGAACAAGCTTGGGCTTTGCCATGGAGGTTCCTAACATAACTGAAGAAGGACTTATGGTTTCCCTTTGTTTTGGAGGCTAGTTTCAACTCCTAATTGGCTTTGTAGGTTTTCACTGGTGATCTAATTTGCTTGAGGTGGAGGAGGGAGTTTTTCCGATTTGGAATTTATTCCTTTTTACCCTTGGACAACAGTTTCTTCCTTTTGTTGTAAAGCTTGTTGATAGAGTCCACCAGACAGGTTTGTGTTTCCTTGAGAAGCAGGTTTTAGTTCTGTTGAGCATGTCTGATGTAAATAAGAAGGATTTTTAGAAGAAAAAAGAGTGCAATAGATTTTTTTTGTATGGAGGGATGGTAGCACAGATTTTAGAGTCAAGAAGGTAAAGGTGAGTGTCATGTTTATTTTTTTTTATTTTTATTTATTTATTATTTATTTATTTTTTTTTTTTTGCTGTGACTTGATAGCTATCTTCTGAGAGAAGACGGGAAACATTACAGCATCATTTTATCCATGTCAGAACTGTAATAGTTCTACTAGTATGTAATGGGAATGTTAAGTATAGTTTGCAGCCTACAGAATTATATTGTTTTAGGTGTCTTTCAGTAAAAGTTGTGGCAAGTTAGCTAATGTAACAGGTGAGGGATATTTCATGACACTGAATTTATTGGGTCTAGTGATTGATTTGCTGGTATATGTCTGGTTACATATCTAATTGAAGGTAGACTGCAACTTGATTGGAGGTCTACTAATGTTTCATTGTAGTTGATGAGTAACAGATCAGGATATATGATTATGATAGGGTATGGGATATAGTGAAGTAGGTCATTTATAAAGTATGAAAAAAGTAGGGAGGCAAGAACTGACTCCTGGGCATCATGCTAAAGCCATACTAACATTATTCCAACAGTTTTCTCTCCTAGATCTTCACAGTCAGTGGTCTGTATCCATTTGCAGGCATCCAGTTAAGAAGATTTTGAAACATTTACCAGAGGATGTTGAAAGGCTTTTACCTTAATTTGTCCTTGGAGGGAGCATAGTAATATTTGACAGGTTTTCATTTTTTACTCCAGCCATCCAGTGTATCGCAGACCCAAATGCTCAAATTAAAAAGCCAAATATGATTTTTATATTCTTGTTTCTTCAGCTTTTTACAAAGATAAATTAATATGTTGGGCTAAGATCTTTGTTTTCTTCTTCTACTGTATAACTGGATGATGTATGTAACGTGAGGCTATAGACATGGCCTTTTCCTTTGTTTGGCAACAATGACTTCCTCTGCCATAAAATATGGTGTTTTACTGGCATATTGTCTATTTTTTCACCTTCTCTGACAAAATATCAAATAATTATGTCACAGTAATATCAAAAGACATGACAGGGTGATGCAGTATAGCAACATGGAAAAGATTTTCATTTTAACAAAAGTGATATTTGAGATTAAGGAAAAATTAATCAGAAACTATGTACATCTTGACAAATGCAGCCGACAAATTCTTAATATGTTATATAAATGATATTCCTTATTATTTTATGAAAAAAGGATGCCAAACTATTTCAATTAAACTTCTGCAGATTTATTTTAGATCCAAATGCTTTATAACAATAGTTATCATATAATGAAAAGATAATGGGCAATATTCAAAAATGTATTACTACATGTACATCTTTTTGTATAAATCACAGGACTTTTCCTCAGTTCCAGTAGTTCTAACCCAGTGCTGCATGGTCTCTGTCAGGAAGACATACATCACAGCGAAGGACTGGCCAAGCAGCCATGCAGAATGTTATTGAGGCATTCAGGGCATGGGTGCTATGCTATTATACCATGACCCCCCCCATTGGAAAGACAAGTAGAAGTGCTCAGTAGTCAAAGTAGTCGGAATGCCTTAACGCAATTTTATTGAGGTACAGAATAAATAGCGTTTTCGCTACCACATACAAGTAGCTTCCTCAGAGGCTAAAAAACACAGAAAAGGCGCCAAACAGTTTTTATACTGCAGGCAGCCTGATTAAAATCAGCTGTTGTTATTAAAAACATCACTTCCTTAAAGTTACAGGAAATTTTCTTAAAAATGTTTTCTAAAAAGCAATCCTAATAGTCAATCCGAATCATTTTAAACAATTATCAAAAATAATGCATCAAATCCCTATATTAATAATAGTTCCTTAGGAAAGATGCATTTGTAGTGTAATCAGATGAAAAATAAAAAATACAATAAAACACTAAGTGCTGTTTTTTGTGGAGATTGTTATACCACTAGTTATAAAGAATTAGTTTAGTAAATATAACTAATTTTATATAGGCATCCACAGCAAGCTACACAATATAAGCACATCCAATCATAAGTAAATTCATGTTGCATTCCAAGGTAATCAGCGTAAATAAGCCTTATATTTTAACACCGGGGCTATATTGCAACTTTCGTTTAAGCCTGGGATGTTAAAGGCATCCAATTTAAGCTGCCACTGTAATTCCAAAATTTCTAACAATAAGGACATAGGTCCTCCCCTGATGGATTTCTGTTTACAATCAATGCCCATAAAGGTAAAACTGTGTCCAGGGTTAGATTCCACATGCTTGGCAAGAGCATTCTCAGTTTTTTTATTTCTAATGGCATATATGTGCTGATATATGCGCTCTCTGAGTTTCCTGTCGGTCTTTCCAACATAAAATGCCGGACAGCATACACAGAGAGCCACATATATAACCGATTTTGTGTCACAGTTTATTTTGTGATTAATCTGAAATTTCTGTTGACCTATGCTGAAAGAACTACCAGATTTCACAACGTGGCACCAGTTACAGGACCCGCAAGTGAAACAACCCTTAGTTTTTTGAAGCCCCTCATTTAATACATTTGTTTGTAACAATTCTTTAATGTTGCTACCTCTCCTAAAGGTCACTCTTGGTCTATTCCCTAGTTTCTCAACAAGGAAAGAATTGTTAGTAATAAAATACCAATTCTTGACTATAATATCTGATAGTTCCTTAGAGTTCAAGTTGTAAATAGTAAAGAAAGATAGAGAGAAGTCACACCTAGGTTCTTCCATAACGGTGCTAGTACTAAGTCCTGTTTCTATCACTTCTATTGTGACCCCTTGTTCACTTAAAATTCTGTTACGGTCACTAAATATTAAAGGGCAAATTATGCCATTCATTCTCTTATTGGAAACTTCTAGAGTTATTTCCTCTATTAATGAAAGAGGATAGCCTCTGTCCTGGAAGAAGCCATTAAGCGTAATACATTCTTCCTCAAAGTCTTTTAATTCACTACACATTCTGACAGCCCTCACCAGTTGTCCTTTAATAATTGCTTTCTTTAACTTATATGGGTGGGCGCTTGTGTAATGTAGGAATGAATTAATGTAGGTATCCTTACGAAAAATAGATGAAGTAAACCTGTAATTCCTTAAATCCTTCTTCAATTTGACATCTAAGTAGTCCATCTCACAGGTATCAAACTTAGAGGTGAACCTAAGAAATTGTGTTGTGTCATTGAAATAGTCTATCAAAAGGGATGCATCATCTTCATTGCCCTTAAACAAAATAAAAATGTCGTCAAGGAACCTAGTGTAGTGGCATATTCTATCCTTCCAAAATAAATGATTCAGGACAAATTTCCTCTCCCAATATGCCATAAACAGGTTCGCCACTATGGCACCACATGGGAGCCATGTGGCGACACCCTGTCTCTGAATATAATAGTCTTTTCCAAAAACAAAGTAGTTAGAGGATAGAACTATGTCCAAGAGTTCTGTGATGTTATTAATCTCCTCTTTTGGAGCGTTTAGTTCGATCAATAACAATTCCAACCATTCAATAACCTCCAAATGTGGTATTGAGGTGTATAAATTGTACTCACTGTCAAAAGTGATGTTATTAATACTTTCTAAAAAGCTCCATGAATCTTTACATATACTTGGAATATATTGCAAGTATTTATTTAACAGGGTATCTATGTACTTGGCTGCTGGGTATGAAATAGAGGACCTTCCATTTCCACAGAGCCCTCATAGGTGGATCACCAAGATTCTTATGAATCTTGGGTATACCAAACATGACGGGCGTCCTTGGTTGAGTGATGTTAATATATTCAAAAGTTTCATGATCTATTCTTCCTTCGATGAATAGGTCCCTAAAGTAACTCTTTGTCCTTTGCACACAAATATTCATCTCATTAAGAGATGAATGATTATATGCAGGTGTATCCAAGATTGTTAACATTTTTTCATTGTACAATCCATATTCAAAGATAACAAGGCCCCCTCCCTTGTCCGGTTTCATTACTCTGACACAGGATTCTTTAAGTTGGTTAAGGGCCTGCAGTTGGTCTTTAGTTATGTTAAAAGTACTTTTCGTCACCCCCTTTCTTTTATCTAAGTGTTCATCATGAGGTCATTCTGTTGAATATAATAATGTAAAAAAAGGGGGGGGGTTAAAAATGCTCGGAAGTTTCAAAACACTTCTTTCATCTTGAGTAGTGTTATTGAATAGAAGCTTTAGATTAAGCTTCCTAACATAGCATTTAAGATCGATGAGTACCTTAACTACATCAAAATGTTTAGATGGGACAAAGTTATATCCTAAAGAGAGCAATTCAACTAGTTCTGGCTCCAAAACTAGCGAGGAGAAATTGTATATAGTGAAATCCCCTTTCTTATTCCTCACCATATTAGGGTAGTCAGAAGTGTCTGGAGGAAATATATGGACATTCAGTTCTTCCACTTCTTGTTCTTTTTCCTCCCCTGTTCTTGGTTCGGGGCCTTCCCTAAAAAATGCTGGTGGTCATTATTCAAATGAGCAGTATTTGTGGGTTGTGTTTCTGGCCCCCCCATTTTATTCTTATTCCTATTACTTCTTCTGACTACATTCCAGTTATTAGTGGGGTTTGTAGGTTCACCCTCCTCCCGTTCTTCAGTACCCTCTCTTTGGTTCCTCTCATGCTTTGACCCCTGACTGGCCTCTTGGGTAACAAAATTCACTAGTTTAGGGTAGGCTGTATTTGAAGAGTAAACATGTCTATCTCTAAATAGCTTTCTAGACTTTTGATTTTTCAGTTTACTCATGTAAGTGACAATACACTTAAAGTAACGCTCATAATCAAATTTAAATTTTTCAAAATAGGCATACATTCTGATTTCTTCATCAATATGGCCAATTTCAGCACTCAAGATGTCTATATGTGCCAAATAATATTTAACAATCAACTCTAATAGTTCTAAACCTTGTTTTTGGAACAATCCTTTTAAATCAATAAGGAAAGCATTGTCCATAATGATCCCTGAGGGTGTAAAGTTGTTCCTCAAGCCCTTAGGAACAAGATTCTCAGTAATACACTGTTTAAAATAAGCTACCTCCAGTTGTAGCTATCTTTAAAGTTTTATTATCAAGAGTTTTAACTTTCCAGTAATGTCAAAAGAATCCTCTTTAGAGCGAACAGAAGTGCACCGGCGGTCCATCATGTACAGGTTGCAAAAAAGAAAAAAAGTCACCTGTGTTGCTTATCCACTCAGCAGCTGATGTAACGCCAATAAGTGCCTTTTCTTGTGTCGGCCGATTAGGCAGATTGGGGGGTCGCTCCTGGAGTTCGATAAACGCCGCTCGTTGAAACCTGTTGTGTTCTTTGTTTCTGTCCAGGCGGTGCCAACAAACCATCAATAGCAGACTTAGACGGTTGTAACAGGAACTATATTGGTCGGCAAACCCCTCACAGGTTGCCCCACTCCCTCCGGTAGTAGTTTGTTAAACGGTGAGTTCCAACGAAAAAATCGGAAGCATAAGGGTAGAGGAACCCTCCCCTTTCAATGTTGGTAAGCCTGGAGTTAAACCCAGCCTTTGCGAAATGTTAACTAGCAAAGAAGCAATGTCTGTGTTATCAGGAGGGTTAGTCCCGAACAAATTAGGACTAGGTGGACTAGTCAAGCACTGGAAGCCATCACAAAGCAGATAAACCAAAAGTAAACAGACTTTGGAAAAACAAGTAGAAGTGCTCAGTAGTCAAAGTAGTCGGAATGCCTTAATGCAATTTTATTGAGGTACAGAATAAAGCGTTTTCGCTACCACATACAAGTAGCTTCCTCAGAGGCTAAAACACAGAAAAGGCGCCAAACAGTTTTATACTGCAGGCAGCCTGATTAAAATCAGCTGTTGTTATTAAAACATCACTTCCTTAAAGTTACAGGAAATTTTCTTAAAATGTTTTCTAAAAGCAATCCTAATAGTCAATCCGAATCATTTTAAACAATTATCAAAAATAATGCATCAAATCCCTATATTAATAATAGTTCCTTAGGAAAGATGCATTTGTAGTGTAATCAGATGAAAATAAAAATACAATAAAACACTAAGTGCTGTTTTTTGTGGAGATTGTTATACCACTAGTTATAAAGAATTAGTTTAGTAAATATAACTAATTTTATATAGGCATCCACAACAAGCTACACAATATAAGCACATCCAATCATAAGTAAATTCATGTTGCATTCCAAGGTAATCAGCGTAAATAAGCCTTATATTTTAACACCGGGGCTATATTGCAACTTTCGTTTAAGCCTGGGATGTTAAAGGCATCCAATTTAAGCTGCCACTGTAATTCCAAAATTTCTAACAATAAGGACGTAGGTCCTCCCCTGATGGATTTCTGTTTACAATCAATGCCCATAAAGGTAAAACTGTGTCCAGGGTTAGATTCCACATGACCCCCCTCATTAATATTCCAAAACGTGCATGCTGATTGGCCAGCGTGCACATTGTAAATCGACTTATACTAATGGAAAAAGGTCCAGTCGCCCGGACTTTTTTCATTAGTATAAGTCTCTTTTGTCTCGCTATGTTAAAAGAGTTTAACATAACGACACAGGTTTAAAAAAAGCAACGGAGATCTCCGTTGCTTTTTTTAAAGCTGTCTCGCTATGTTAAACTCCTTTAACATAGCGACACAGTGTGTAAAAAGCAACAAAGATCTTGCTTTTTCCGTTGCCTTTTTTTAAACCTGTCTCGCTATGCTAAAAGGGTTTAACATAGCGAGACAGCTTTAAAATAAGCAATGGAGATCTCAGTTGCTTATTTTAAAGCTGTCTCGTTATGTTAAACCCATTTAACATAGCGAGACAGGTTTAAAAAAAAAAAAAAGCAACGGAGAAAGCAAGATCTCCGTTGCTTTTTACTGTTTCGCTATGTTAAATGGGTTTAACATAGCGAGACAGCTTTAAAATAAGCAACGGACATCTCTGTTGCTTATTTTAAAGCTGTCTCGCTATGTTAAACCCATTTAACATAGCGAAACAGTAAAAAGCAACGGAGATCTTGCTTTCTCCGTTGCTTTTGGCCACAGCTCTGATGTACTGTGTAGGCATGCGCAGTACATCAGAACTGCTGTGGATACCAGAAAGCTGCGGAAGGGCAGCAAAGAGGCATTATACAATGCCATTATTTAAGAAAAGTAATTCTTTCTTTTCTTAAATAATGTCATAGTATAATAGCAGTAACCCACTTCTGGGTGTGGGTAATGCGGGATTTACCCACGGTTGTCTTTGTTTGGTCCCTCGGGCTTCACCCTCGTGACCTAACCACGCCAACCGTGGGTAAATCCCACATTACCCGTTATTGCTATAGTAATCTATGTTTTCTGTCGCAGGAACTGCCTCCAGGATATTATTTTCATGGCTGAGTGATGCTGTTCCCACTGAGTTGCAGTATTTAACATGTCCAAAGGCTCTGTTTAACTGCCTCTCAAAAAATGGTTGGGGACCAGTAGACCACCAAGGAATACTCCTAAAGTGTTGTAATAGCATTGACAGCATTACAGGGACTGGGGTGGGATAGGGGAACCACTAGCTACCAGAGAGTACCCACAAGTAATGCCACCAATAGCAGTATGGAGATTATGGGATGGGGGGATGCAATAGACACCAGACAGTACTCCTAAGTGATGTAATGTCATTAACAGCAGTACGGAGATCATGGGATGGGGATGGGATGCACTAGACACCAGAGAATACTCCCAAGTGATGCAATGTCACCAACAGCAGTAATGAGATTACAGGATGGGGGGGTGCACGAGAGACCAGAGAGTACTCCTAAGTGATGTAATGTCACCAACAGCAGTACGAAGATCACGGGATGGGGAGGGGATGCACTAGTCACCAGAGAATACTCCCAAGTGATGTAATGTCATCAACAGCAGTATGAAGATCACGGGATGGGGAGGGGATGCACTAGATACCAGAGAGTACTCCCAAGTGATGTAATGTCATCAACAGCAGTACGAAGATCACGGGATGGGGAGGGGATGCACTAGACACCAGCGAGTACTCCTAAGTGATGTAATGGCATCAACAGCAGTATGGAGATCATGGGATGGGGAGGGGATGCACTAGTCACCAGAGAATACTCCCAAGTGATGTAATGTCATCAACAGCAGTATGAAGATCACGGGATGGGGAGGGGATGCACTAGATACCAGAGAGTACTCCCAAGTGATGTAATGTCATCAACAGCAGTACGAAGATCACGGGATGGGGAGGGGATGCACTAGACACCAGAGAGTACTCCCAAGTGATGCAATGTCACCAACAGCAGTAATGAGATTACAGGATGGGGAGGGGATGCACTAGACACCAGAGAATACTCCCAAGTGATGCAATGTCACCAACAGCAGTAAGGAGATTACAGGATGGGGGGGTGCACGAGAGACCAGAGAGTACTCCTAAGTGATGTAATGTCACCAACAGCAGTACGAAGATCACGGGATGGGGAGGGGATGCACTAGTCACCAGAGAATACTCCCAAGTGATGTAATGTCATCAACAGCAGTATGAAGATCAAAGTGATGTAATGTCAAGGGATGCACTAGACACCAGCGAGTACTCCTAAGTGATGTAATGTCATCAACAGCAGTACGAAGATCATGGGATGGGGAGGGGATGCACTAGACACCAGAGAATACTCCCAAGTGATGCAATGTCACCTACAGCAGTAAGGAGATTACAGGATGGGGGGGTGCACGAGACACCAGAGAGTACTTCTAAGTGATGTAATGTCACCAACAGCAGTATGGAGATCATGGGATGGGGAGGGGATGCACTAGACACCAGAGAATACTCCCAAGTGATGCAATGTCACCAACAGCAGTAAGGAGATTACGGGATGGGGGGAGGTGCACGAGACACCAGAGAGTACTCCTAAGTGATGTAATGTCATCAACAGCAGTACGAAAATCACGGGATGGGGAGGGGATGCACTAGATACCAGAGAGTACTCCCAAGTGAAGTAATGTCACCAACAGTAGGACAGAGATCATGGAGAGGGGGATATATAAGATACCATGGAATTCTCTTTACTGCTGTAGTGATAGCAATATTAGTATGATAACTGGGTGGTGGGGAATGCAGTAGACCACCAGGGAATACTTTTAAGTGCTATAATGGCAGCAGTGACAAGAGAGGGACTGGGTGGATAGTGAGATACACTAGCCACCAGCGCATAATAGATAAATGTTGTAACGGCACTTTGAAATACTACAGGATTGGGAGTAAAAGGGAGGGCAGACAGGTTAGGGATGTGTGCTGTGTGTGTGGGAGAGTGACTAGAGGGATGTCACTGCTTACACGAGCCTCTGTTTTCCACCATGACAAGCAGATCATCAATGATCTTGACATGTAATAGTAAATGCAATTCAGACACATGAAAATTAGCCAGTAATGAGGTACTGCTTCATCTTGGCTGACATGCCTCTGAAATGAAAACTGGCATATCATGGGATATTTAGCACAAGCCATATATCTTGTGTTTGGCACTTTAATGAATTCCTAGGAATAATTTTGAATGACTTATCTCATAATTACCTACTCTCAAGGCTAGGTTGATGGTGTTCAAGATTTGTCGATGTTAAAAGTACGTTACCAACATCAGCAAAAGCTGGGAAAGGAATTCTTAGCTTGTATTTTTGAAAATAAGATTAATAATTCATGTTGTATCTAGATGTCTAAACATTCATTCAGTCATTTAAAACAAATACTAAGTAAGTAAGAAGAAAAGGGGGCCCATATTGATACGCACCTCTTTTGATATGTAATGAAGAGGACCAGTATCGGTTGATTTGTATTTGTATAAAAGTTTTAAAGCGCATAATTTTACTTGTATTAACAGAAGAATAAGGAAATCAAAACTTAAGTTTATTATTAAAAGGCAAGTGCAGTCAACCTCATCAGATGTCTTTAAATCATTATTAACTAACTCAACAATGTATAGTCTGGGACTTCTTAAGCAGTGGAAAAGAAACCATGAAAGCTCTTTGGTTTTAGGTCTAACAGGTGTGTTTCCTAGTTTAGTGTCTGGTAATATGGTGGCATTACTGGCACATTCAGCAGAGTTAGTTTACTTTTAAATTAATCTGGGGTATCTGTTTATGTTGTTGACCACATCACATTTAATATATGTTCCAAGAAAACTTACTTAACCTACCCTAAGAGTTTGGTACTAACTATATGATTATATATTAGTCTAGGAGAATTTAGAGGATAACCTCTCCACATGAACACATAGACATAAGGGTGTGCACAACTTGCCCCATTTCATGTATCAGTGTAATGATTCTTGATGGCAATAACCATAACCAAACAAAAGAAGCAAGATGAAGAGGAAATGTGTCAAAGTTATTACGAGCAACAACAAGACAAAGCATAACCTACTTGTCATGAAAACAAAACACGGACATAATTAAGCCTTGCAGTGAGGTTAACAGTCCTGCAGCTTCAAAAAGTGCTACATAGAATCTGTAGACATATCATCCAGTCTGTATCTTCATATTCTAACTAGTACCCTTCTATTTATTGAAAGTTCAGCTTTTCTGTTTGTCATAATCTTATACTGGTTGCTTTGTTTGTATTTTTGTTTGCCACTCGCACATAAAATAACTATTATTTTCAAACAATTTCCCTTTATGCACTTGCATTCTGGTACTTTAACACAGAAGTATCTACCCATTATATTAGCCATTCCTGAAAAAAACCTTTCAAAAGCTAACTGTGGATATTGGAAATGCA
Organism: Protopterus annectens; assembly: GCF_019279795.1. Taxonomy (NCBI): domain Eukaryota; kingdom Metazoa; phylum Chordata; order Ceratodontiformes; family Protopteridae; genus Protopterus; species Protopterus annectens. The sequence continues at coordinate 1,658,043,603 of NC_056726.1, forward strand.
CTTCTGCTGTCATACAAAACTTTATTCTCCACCCCTCATAAATCATCTTGGTAAAATCTTTCAGTGCAAGGCCTTTCACAACACTACTTATTAAAATGTTTACTTGTCCATTTAATTCTACTCTATATTTTTCAAAATATTATTCAGATCAGTTTATCACAATTTTTCTGTTACATTCCCTGTAGACTTTGTAATGCATTCATCACTGTTGCATTTGTTTAATATTTGTTGTTTTCGATTTTGTGATATTTCTTAAGCCTCAAATTGTAAGCTCTGTTACATTTCTGATTTTATTGTAGCTTAATGTATAAAGCTTTAAGGAAGAATAAGAATAAACCAGAAATGAGGAAGGATTTCTTCACACTTTCACTTATGGATTCATGAAATGGTTGTGAAAGCAAATGAATGCTTCAAATACATACTGTACAAATTTAAATTGTTTATTTTCTACATACTTCTCTTCTCTCTATTATTTCAACTCTTTTTATTTTGCACATAATTTGCATATCACTTACCTATGTTTCCGATTTTCTATTTTACCTCTTTCCCTATATTATTTTACTTCACTTATCTGCATCTGGAAATTGTATCTTACCTCTTGTATGTAATTTGTTTATCTTTTTCATTGCTATGATTTTTTATCAACCTCTTTTCTTGGAGCATATCTCCCTGGGTCTCCGCTGAAATAGGCCCCTGGCCCAGTCAGACACTACCCGGCAAACAAATGTAAAATAAAATTTAAAACTGATGATTTGCACTAAAGTGGTTTGAAGTAGGGAGAGGACTAATGGATAATAATAATAATAATAATAATAATAATAATAATAATAATAATAATAATAATAATAATAATAATAATAATAATAATGTGATTGGACAGTATCTGCTCCGGCAGTCAGGTTCTGGCTCTACAAAGATGGTCTCCAGTCGTTTTTGCAAAAGTAGACTATATGAACACAGAGAAAATCTGTGAAGTCAGTGGAGGGCATTTGAAAGATAGAAAGCCATCACACTGTCCATATCATATATCTAACCTATCAGTTTTAATTGCAAACAGTACAGAAAAGCACTCACAAATAATGATAAACTGCAGACACGAACCTTGAACCAAATGGTTATACAGGACAAGCCTGGAAAATAACAAAGTATCCGTAATGAAAGTTAAAACAATTTGGGAGCTTTGAAGATTAGTCAATTTACTTAAAGACTTAAGTGATATGAATATACAATGTAAGATGTAATATAGTGACAATAATATTTAATAAATAAATCAGTACGGATATTTAGCTTCTTGGTTTTACTTTGAATTAGGGATAACTCTGCTGTTAGGCAGAAGGTAGCATTCTCTACTTAAGCAGTTCTTCATAAGTGGAATTTATCTAAATGATGTCATGATCCAGCAGCACCAACTACAGCTGAGACTCTATACTTTGAGAAACAAACAATCCCAACACTTTAAAACTGCAAAAATTACATCTACATGTCAGTTAACCTCAAGCAAAAATGCAAAACCAGGGTGAAGCCCACATCTCAACATATACTTATTTTACAGGCCTCTAGCTTTCTCAGCCAACAGTACATGTTTAGATTTACTGACACCTGCAGCAAGAACTTTGAAACATTGGTCATAGATGCTAAGCCAACCAAAATAAATAAATAAATAAACAAGTAAGTGAATAAATAAATAATAGTTATCAAAATATTGGCATCCATCAACTTCCATCAGTGGTGTGTGCTGAAATCTTTACCCACTGATAACTTAGTTTCCAAAGGTCAAACAATGTCAGTCTAAGTACTAACTCTAACAAGAATAAATATGAGATCCACAAAACAATCACCCAATAAAGGAGAATCTAACAGTGATGTAGGGGTAAAGGCAACACCCCTGCAGACAGTAATTATAGAATATTCCCACATGTTGCAGCATCTACAAACCTCAAAAAAGCCAAATACTGTAAAATCAATACAACACAAATCCCTTAGGGACAGCCATTCAATACCAGCTTTGCAGAAGCACTCTAAATGTCCCAGCTTTTTAACATACTGTTCACATTTTCAAGATAAGGCTGTTCATTTCTCATTTTCACACATTTTTTTCCCTGAAAAGATTATTCTGGAGAGGAGGCAGTTTAATATATGAAGACTTTCTTTAAAATATGTCATTCTTTCATTCACAAAAAGAAAAATGGAGTTCCTGTACTATATTTGTTATAAACATTTCTTAGTCAGAAATAAGCTCATTTAAAACTATTTCTGGTGGCTTGAATAACATGTGAACCCTGAACCCCTTACAAAACAGCATTTACACAGATTGCTATGCCCAACTTTACCTCCAAAAAATGGTTCCTAGGTTCATAGGTAAGTAGTACATTAACTGCCCTTGCCAGCTGTTTTATCCCTAGCCAGTTGCCCCTCAAGAATCAACCCCTGTACATTGTGCCTGTGAAATAAATACCTTAACCATTATTCAAACACCTATTCCACCGCCAATATAATATTAATAATGATAATAATACCCATTTATTAACCACGTGGGCCCACTAGACACACACAATCCCTTTTCATGGACAACTCAGGAGCAATGTCTCATTAAGTGACTTGCTTAAAGTCACACAGTAGGCAAATGAGGGCTGAGGGAGTCAGACATTGTACTACTGGAACTACAGCTCACAGCCTTAACTGTCCTCACTGACCTTCAATAGTAGGATAATGAGTATGTAGGATAATAGTTATGACTACTTCATGTAGTCACAGGTTTGAATCACTCAGCCTCCATTTGCTTGTGGTATGAGTCTGCGCAAGACAGTTAACCAAATAATGTTGTGGGGCAATTGGAAAACTGGGCTAGGTTTCTCTGAGATCTCCTACACCATATGCATAGTTACCACCTATGGTTGCCTAAAAATCTTCTGGCACCTCTGTCATTCTAAGCAGAGCAATCCAGGTATTAGAAAATGAATGAATAATATCCCTAAAGGGCAAAGTGTATTCAGATCAGCAGGTACCTTACCTACACTACAGTCTCTAGCACTATAATTTCTAGTATCTAGATCAACACGTGTAATTTTATTCACATAGTTGATGTTATTGACATTTCTGGAAATGGACCTTGTTATCAAAAATTACAGATCTATTATCCTGTAATACTCATTTCATGCCATCTCTGGGTCATATGCAGCCTTAGTTAATTTTGAGTTAACCCAGTCGAAAGGAAAGAAACTGCTCCTAAGTCTTGCTTTTTGATACACTTCTTTAGCCTCATGACTGTCAACTGAAAAATTCCCTTCTTGTTTTAAAAGGTTTCACATATAATGTTGTGATTGCTCTGCATAAATTTATTAAATGTGAGAAGTTTATCTTAACCCTCAAACTCTTACTGCTGTCTTTATCCACTAAATACCCTGAAATGCATATGATATATGACCTGTATATCAGTCATTTGAGGAAAGGCAGAATCTCTCAATCATGTTTTACACAGCACTTATACTGAACAGTTCCCATTAGATTTCACCTTCGTTATGGCACTAGACAAGCATGTGTGTTGTTTTACTACTAGTACAATCATCTTGAACATGCCAGAATTAAAACTTGTGTCATGCGTACTGTATAGATAAGTGACACATGCTAGTCTGCATAGATGTCCACTGGCTGTTAATGAGATGGGATTATACGGGCATACTATATCGTTTGTTGGCATGTAGCGGTATGGTGTCTCTAATTTGATCCTCCTTGTTTTCATGTTGCTTGTTCCATTATTTGCTTCCAGCTGTGCCGTGACTTTTCCAGCTTCCAACATCCATTGTAGCCACAGATTTTCCAGTAAAGCCCGATTAAGTAGCGTTGTGTCTTTGGGTGAGTACTACATCAATCCCTTTGAGCTATGCAGGAAACTGAAGCTCGCCTTTCTGTATTCACATTTGCCTCTCCCAGAAAGATTGCATCAATAATCCTACCAGAATGTTTTTCTGGCAAACACACACCTAATTACTGGTTTGGATCACACACAGACCTAATTACTGGGCAGACCAGTGGTACATGATTTTAACTGAATGCATTGTTATTGTAGTTGCAAGGTGTATTGATGATGATGATGCCATCTGTAGCACATGCAAACTAACAAATTAGTGTGTGGCACCCCCTTTTATTGTATATATGGCTTTTCCTCATTGTGTGTTGTGTCATGCACTCCTGCACTTGTGTACCCTGTCATACTGAATGTCCCTGACAGACTTAATATTCTGTGGAATGATTGGATAGTGCATTGTCATTCCTAAGGCTATTAGGGATGTGCTTCCTTCCACACATGCTGCACCATGCAGGAGAGGCATGGGCTAACCTTATTTAACTCTGAAGACTACAATTTACCTAGTGTAACACTTACAAGCTACTGGAGTGTCTAAGTGTGGCTAGTATGTGACCATCTGGATGGGACAGACCCATTGTCCAGTTCATGTAAGGTCCCTATGTCACATGTTACCATGCCCAGCATTGTATTATTAATGATCATCCACTCATGAAACTATTGATCAGCTAGCATAGTGTACATATGGAATTATCAAAATCATTGCAGCCTTGCTGGGTGTGCTCCACCTGCATCAGAAAAATCTCTTTTTTTTAGCCCGTAGGCACAGAGACAGGGCATTTATTTGTGCTTCTGCCAGTCTGTTTTCAAAAATGGGCTCAAATCATATACATGGCTAATTGGATGGATAGGATGAAGAGGCAGATGTCCATGTCTTTTAGCCTGGGGATGAAGGTTTTGGGAAGCCGAATGCATGTAGAACCTATAGTGGATACCTTCAGCCTCAAATGACTTCTACCCTTATTACAGGAGGCAGTGACAATGTCTCTAAAGTCACTGCACTTGGCAGTCACTGCCCTAGGGAGTGTGAATGGTTGGTGTAAGGATGATCCCCCCACAGCAGTGTACATTCAACTCTCTACTGGATCCCTTGCTACTCATGAGCTGCTAGTAAATTATCAAAAGGTCAACTCCCTGAGGTATGAGGGAAAACATGCAGTAAAGAGTCTCACTGGGAAAACAGTGGTTGAGTTGTCCTGGAGAACAGCTGGGAGGAGAGACATACATGAAAGACGTCTCATTCAAAACCAGCAGTATCAGAGTTTGACTTATCTGTTTATTTTTCACTGTTTGTCATATTTGCCAGTTACACATTTTTTAAAATGCATCTTACACCGGTGTTGTGATTTGTGCTAAATGTATACTATTTAGGACTCCGACATATCACAGCAATGCCTGCATTAATATTTCTTCAAAAACTCATTACCACACAACAGCCTTTTGCTCAGGTAGTTGTTTCATGAATCACAAAATTTTATTGGTGTTTTTTCCTCAAAGTACTTGGTTCTTTCATTTATTTTTACTGTAGTGCTTTCTGTACTGACTCTACATATCTCATAGCTTCATTGTGCCTGTGTAAGGTTTCTACTGGGTGCATTGTTTTTTTCTTCCTCTGTCTGAAAGCTTGGCATAGGCGAACATGTAATCTACCAGATTTACCACAGGTGTGTGTGTGTGTTTGTGTGTGTGTGTGTGTGTGTGTGTGTGTGTGTGTGTGTGTGTGTGTATGTGTGTCTCTCTCTCTCTCTGTCTGTGTATGTATGTGTGTGTGTGTGTGTGTGTGTGTGTGTGTCTCTCTCTCTGTCTCTGTATGTATGTGTGTGTGTGTGTGTTTGTGTGTGTGTGTGTCTCTCTCTCTCTGTATGTATGTGTGTGTGTGTGTGTGTGTGTGTGTGTGTGTGTGTGTGTGTGTGTGTGTGTGTGTGTGTGTGTGTGTGTGTGTGTGTGTGTGTGTGTGTGTGTGTGTGTCTCTCTCTCTCTCTCTCTGTCTCTGTGTGTGTGTGTGTGTGTGTGTGTCTCTCTCTGTCTCTGGTGTGTGTGTGTGTGTGTGTGTGTCTCTCTCTCTGTCTCTGGTGTGTGTGTGTGTGTGTGTGTGTGTGTGTGTGTGTGTGTGTGTGTGTATGCATGCATGTGTGTGTGTATGCATGTGTGTGTGTGTCTCTCTCTGTATGTATGTGTGTGTCCATGCATGTGTGTATGTATGCGTGTCTCTCTCTCTGTATGTATGTGTGTCCGTGTATGTGTGTGTGTATCCGTGTGTGTGTCTCTCTCTAGGTATGCATGTGTGTGTGTCTGTGCATGTGCATGTGTGTGTCTCTCTCTCTCTCTGTATGTATGTGTGTGTGTCCATGCATGTGTGTGTGTGTGTGTGTGTGGGTGTGTGTGTGTCTTTCTCTCTCTCTCTCTTTCTCTATATGCATGTGTGTGTGTCTGTGTTCCTGTATATGTCTGCATGCTATGATGCATTACTATTTTCTCCAGTGTTACATTTATTTATGCCCATTGAGTAATGGGAAAGATTCTGGCCCAATTGTCATCCTGCATATGATAAAAATGGGTGCTTGAGAGTGAGTGAATTAACTTTTTTTGCATAATTATGCTTAATTGGATTACACATATTTAACTTGTTAAAATCCCATACATACCTCTCAACTGCCTAGATTTTCCCAGAATCTCTACATTTTTGTTTTGTTGAATCTCTAGATTTTAGTCTCATATTTTTTTACCTGTTTCTCATAAAATTGCAGTTTTCTGCCAAATCACTAATGATCAAAGTCAGAAAATAATGAAAGACTTTTGAGTTTCAGAATTCATACCCTTCATAAAAATTCTTGCTAATGGAAAACCTATTATTCTATCAACTGTCTAAGTTTGTAAGAACAATATTTAAAAACTGTCCTTATTTTTGGGCCTTAGGTCCCCCATTATTTATGGTTTTGTCCAGATTTTTTGCTCTAAGATTTTAAGGTTTATGATCCATTCCATATGATGATTATATATAAGAATAATAAACAACATTACGTGCAATGCATGTAAGTGTGACACATCTTTGATAAAATGCATTTTAAGTAATGTGATAGTTCGCTGCATTCATACAGAAATGTAGTATTTTAAAATGAATTGAGACAGTAAATATACGTACATACATACATACATGCATAAATACGTACATACAAATGTTTCAAGCACTGGCATTAAAGCCCTTCTAGCTTGCTAATATGCCAAAACATTTGTTCTCTTAATAAATGTCCAGGCTGTTCTTAAAAATATCTAAACTAATACTTGCTTTAATGTAATTTGGTAGTCTGTTCCAAGCATCAGCTACTCTGTCAGAGAACCAATTAGTACATTTCTCATTCCTGTAGAATCTTCTCCATAGGTAATCTGATGATTCTCTAGTACGTTTTGATAACCCCAAACATTCCCAGACGTAGTTGTCCCTAAATGCCCTATATACCTGAATAAGATCTCCTCTTAAATATCTGTAAGAGGCACTGCACAAGTTCAGATATTTCAATCTTTCATGATAACTTAGATTTTCACATCCATGGGTGCCCTTAATATATTTCCGCTGTACTCTTTCCAGTTCATTCATGCTTGTTTTCCTTTAGGGTTTCCATATTGTTATTTCATACTCAAGTTTGGGTCTAATGTAACTAACAAAAAAAGTCTTCATTATGTTTGATTTCCTAGACTTTATAAATCTTTTTATACAACCTATAGTTCTATAAATATCATTAGCCAATTGGTTGATATGATTAGAAAAACTAATAGCTGAATCTACCCATATACCCAGGTCCTTAAATGAGTCTACAATTTCAATCACTGTGTGCTGTATTAAATATTCACCTTTCAGTTTATGTCTCTCAAATGTCATATGCTTAGTTTTTGATCTATTTATCAACATATTATTCTCCTGTGCCCAAATGGTCAATTTAGTTAAATTATTTTGCAGACATGCCTTATCTGTAACACTTGTAATCAGTTTACCCAATTTCAGGTCGTCAGCATATAGACTGTAAGAACACCTAAGATGAAAAAGTAAGGTCTGAAATATACAATCTAAACAAGTAAGGGCCTAGTACAGAGCCATGTGGGACACCTTGACTGTAACCAAGGATTTCACCTGTCCAGTTCGTGTGTGATACTTGCCATGTCCTATTTGTAAGCCATGCAGCTATATACCATCATATATAACTTATTGGTGAAACACTGTATTCTTGCATGTTTATTACAAAGGATATCCATGGTAATAACATGGTGCAGTTACCAGAAGGCAATTTATCAGTATTAAAATGATCAAACTCTAAGAATATTTGGTAATCAGCTATCTTTGATAATCATAGCACCAACAAAACATACTGAAATAATTGTTTTGTAGTGCATGGACTGGCATGATTATGCTTCAAAATCGGAAAAAAAATAAACCTGTTATGTGCTACTGTAGTGTGAGACATGACAGCAACAATGTATTTGTTACAGACCTCTAGGGGCTGTTACATTTGAGTCTCAGGCAAGGGATGTTGCTTGACTCTCATGTGTACCTGAATATCTTGGCATGCATTTTTATTTTGTCCCTGTAATATTACAATCGTCAATCTGCAAATAACTTAATTATAATGGAATTCTAAAACTGTCCCTGATTTTTTTCCTCCACTTACAGCAGTCAGTAAGTGCTTTACTGGCATTGAAAGCTAGTAAAATGATAAAAACACTTCCAGCTTCCTTTATTTATTTTTTAACTGGCAGTAGTACATGGAGTATATAAAACTCCCAGTACAAAGAGACAGGATCGGGTCTTGAGGTAAATTTCTAGGCATCCATATTTCAAAAACATAACAGTATGGTTATGATCGGAGACCCATTTATAACCCTCTACACTATTACATGTGAAACTACCAATAATATTTAAATGTCATATTTCTCACATGGAACATTTCAGGTATCAAAAATTATAAACAAGTTTAAACAAAGGGTGAACATCTCCTTAGTGATTCAGAGAATGACTTCCAAATATGCTCCTTTTGAGCATATACAACAAAAATAAATTTTATATAACTTTAAAGTTTGTATTTAACTCTTGGGGATATAGGACTAACAATGTTAATTGCTAATATATAATTTGAGTGGCTAAACTGCAGTTAAAAAATTCATTCATATTTCTAAAAAAAACTAGACCATTTAGGTAAATTGACAATACTTTTAGTGTTTTTGTTAAACCTTACCCTGTAGCTTAGTGACCTCTTTTTAGTGTGTGTGTGTGTGTGTGTGTGTGTGTGTGTGTGTGTGTGTGTGTGTGTGTGTGTGTGTGTGTGTGTGTGTGTGTGTGTGTGTGTGTGTGTGTGTGTGTGTGTGTGTATGTTCAGAAGGTTACTAAGGTTAATGACCCTAGGACCCTACCAAGCCAAGTTCAACCCTTGTTCCTTTAAGGGCCTAGAGATATGCTCTATGTTATAAGCAGATCTAAATCAGCACCAACTGACCCTATCCAAGAGGGACATAGATGAAACTCCTGGGTTGAATTTGCAATTTCCCATCCAATCATCAAAGTTACACTTGTTAAAGAGGGGCTCAGTTTAACCTGTATTGGAAGTTTATTCCACAGGAGAGGCAACCTCAGGGAGACATATCTGCCTCTCCAGCAAGTCCAGTTGATGTCACATGCTAGGTTAAGGTCCCTAGAGTGAGTGAATCATGTACCATCTGACTTATGAATGTGCAGCATTTCAATTAAGGCAGGATCAGAGGATGTTCTGTATGCAAGACACGGGTCGCTTCTCAGTAGACTATTCAATACAGAGTATAGTGACAGTAATTTCACTCTGTTCATGTAAGACGTGCTGACGACCGTGAATTTTCTTTGTGAAGAACTTTTGAGCTCTCTCCAGTTGCTGCAGGTACCTGTTTAGGTACATACCAAAGGGAGCATTGTACTCTATTATTGGCCTAATGAGGGAAGAGTACAGGGGTTAAAACCTCGTTTTTTCTGGAAGGTATGCCCTTGCTTATGAGGTGAGAAATGTAGAAGGCCTTCCTTTGCACTGTGGAGACGTGATGATCAAAAGTAAGGTTGCTGTCAACCTGTGTGCCCAAATCTCTCACCACTGATTTAGAGCTCAGGGTGCTGTTATCAATATGGTAATCTGCAGGGACATCGCCTTTACCAAAGGTGATGATAATGCATTTTTTTGCATTGAGTTTAAGACCATGAATTTGGGACAATCATTGGTTTGCATAGGTCCTTCTTGTAGAATGTTAACATCATTCGAGGACTCGAGGACTGCTCATAATTTGCAGTGATCTGCAAACTTTGTCAGCCACAGATCTTTTGTTTTGTGCTGTACTTCTGAGAAGTAGATTCCAAATAATAGGGGCCCCAGCACTTATCCCTGTGGAGCACCACTAGTTAACGGGTGTGCTGGTGGAGGTGGCGTCCCCCATTTTGTCTGTATGTTTTCTATTGGTAAGCCAGTTTGCAACCCAACTGACAATATGTGGGTTGAACCCCAACTGGGTGAGTTTTTCAGTGATGCCTGAGTGTGGGATTGTGTCAAAGGCCTTGGCCAAGTCTAGGTTGGCTGCATGCACAGATTTGCTTTCATCCAGGGCTTTTTGTTGACAGTCTCAAAGAAGTCCACCAGGTTTAACAGGCAGGATCTCCCTTAAACAAAGCCAAACTGGGTCAGGTCAAGTGGTTGAAGGCCTCCTATATCCTTGTTGATAAGGTTCATGATGATTCTCTCCATGGCCTTACAGATAAGGCTGGTTAGGCTAATGGGTCTATAGTTCCCAAGGTTTGTGGATGCACCTCCTTTGTGCAAGAGGATGATGGTATCAGTTTCAATTCAGCATGGACAAAACTCGTGCTTAGGCAGTGGTTGAAAAGAGTACCCAATGGCGTTGCTAACTCTTGTTTTAAACCATTGAGATTGCAGCCTGAGATTTTATCAGGTCCCACAGAGGCTGTATGTTTGGCTCTAGAGAGAGTAGTTAAGATCTGCTCTTTAAAGATACTAGGTGGAGAATGGGTGGTAGGAATGTTTTGTGGTATATGTTGCAGGGACGGGGCAGAGTTTTCACTGAACCTGTCCTCTAGCAGGTTGGCTATTTCCACTGGTTCCGTATATGTGATCCCATTTACTACCAGTTCAGCTCAAATCTGGGCTTTTCCTTTAAAGTTTTTGATGTAGCTAAAGAATGCCTTATGGTTATCCCTAGCTAGGGATGCTAATCTAGATTTATAGTTAGCTTTAAAAGACTTTACAAGATGTCTTATTTGCTTGTTCAAACTGAGAAGGGTGTGCTTTCAATTCTGCGATTCTTCCTTCTTGTTCTTAGACAGCAATTTCTTCCTCTTATTATATAATCTGTTTATAGTGGATGTCCACCAGGGACGCTTGCTTTTTCTTGAGGATCTTGTTTTGCTCCTATCAGGAATGGCTGAGTCAATAGAATTGTATAGTTGTTTATACAATGCATTGGTGTATATCCCAGTATAGGTGTTCTTGCCATCAATGGGGACAGGAGCTTTGAAGCTATTAATGCTTTCTCATAAGCTGCTGTAGTTGGCTTTGGAGACATTTTTTAACTTAATTTCTCCTGTAAGGGGGGGGGGGGTCTGATGCTATTGTTACTTTGAAAAAGACTGATTTATGATCAGACTTCACCAGGGAGGGCCACACACTTGTGCCTGTGCACCATTCTACCATGTCGGTGAGCACTAAGTCTGGAATGCTTGGGCCCCTTGTTTGGGTGCCAACTATGTGCTGCAAGGCATTTGAGTTAACTAAGTCTGAGAACCTTTGTGCAAGTGTATTTGTACATGTATAATTTACCCAATCTATGGATGAGTAGTTAAAGCCACCCATAACCAGGGTGTTTGGTTATATTTTGAGTGACTCAAGTAGATCCAAGTAAGCAGTGTGGCTATCATGGCTCATGGAGGGGGATCTATAGCTGGTGATAACTTGGAGAGGGGTGTTTCCTGTTGTTAATTGTGCATGGAGTAACTCTAGGGAATCATTCTGTTTAACTGATCTGAAGGTGTAGTTATCTTTAATGAATATTGATATTCCTCTTCCTTTAGTTTTTATGCATTCATTTTGTGGTCTGAATGTGTGGAAGGCATTATATCCCGGTATGGCCGGGGTGCTCTCCGCCGCTTTGAATCACGCCCTGCACATATGTCTGCATCTTCCAAGGTGAGGAGTGCATTCAATGAGTGCAGTTTCAGATTTAGACTCATAGCATTAAACAGCATAACCCTTAAGGATGTTTTATGAGGATATTTTTTATTCCAAAAATTTTCTTTTGTGACATTGCCTAAAAACACACTATGGGCAAGGCAAGAGCTTTAGCCAGTAGCCAAAGCCTAGAGGTGACAGGTGGAGACCATCACTGGAAAAGCATCATAGTCTATCAATCATATCATCCCAGGCAGACAGGTACTGCATCCCCTTAGAATGACACCAGAAACAAAGCCAATTGTTGAAATCTATCATTTTTTTTGTCTGTATTGAGTTATCATCATAGTGGAAGGTAGAATGCTGCTTAAGGCTAGGGACATACCCATCTGGGACACATAATGAGAGAGCTCAGTCATATTTCTCTTCATATTATTTATTATTTATTTATTTATTTATTGGGATTTGTTTACCAGAAAAGTCCACTGGGCCAAAAGAGCCCATTTTCGGTGGAAGCCCTGGGAGAAAAGCTCCACAAGGCAGTTAGAATACAAGTGCATAGAAGTCAAAATAGTTAGTAAAATACAAGTAGTAATATATACCGAAACAGGCAATATTATACATGACAGAAAAGGAAACATCAAACATACAATAATTACTGATTATTTGAGTTTAAAGATACATGCTTTCTAAGTAATCATACATTTGTTAATGTCTTATTCAATTAAAGAATAAAGTAGAGATGAAGGATGTCATATGAAAATATTTACAAGGTTGTGAAGGAGTATCAGCTAGTGCAATAGTGCAGGAAAGTGTGACGTTTTATTACATGATAAAGAGTGACATGTATATAGTAACTCATAGATAGCTCTGCATGGGTAGGTAACATATTAGTGTTCATAATGAGTATAATGAGAATCTGAGAGGTTGCGATGTAAGTGAGGGTGAGTATGACTGTAGGTGTGGATAGTCAAGTTATAGAAGGATGAGAATTGAGACATCTGGAACGCCAAAGAGTAGAGAGATGTTGCTGCAGAGATTTTTTGAAGATGGAGATGTTACTGGCGGTCCTAATATCTGTAGGGAGACAGTTCCTTAGTTTGGCAACTGTGAAGGAATAGAGCATGTCACCAGTTAGGAGTTTAGGTTTGTCTACTTGCAAAAGAATTTGTTTTTCAGATCTGAGAAGCCTGTTAGGGTGGTAGGGGTAAAATAGAAGAAAGGGCTGGACAATCTGAGTGTTTGTAAATGATTTTATGTGCTGTGATTAGTTGTAGGCAAGTTAGATAAATTAGATAGATAGGTTAGATCATATAGTCCAGTGAGGTACTTCTCAAGTCATTCACACCAACATGGACTATGACAGAGTCGTAACAGTGACTGTTGTTGAGAGACTTTTGTGCAAGTGTGGTGTGGCAGATCCTAGCACCTGACAGACAGCTGACAGTGACCTTTTCCTTATACAACCTGATGAGTGGGACATCTGTGCATCTCACAATGGAGTCTCCTATAACTAAAACATTTGATTTTGTGCTTTGCCTTAGGGTGTGTACTATGATTTGCTGGGAGTATATTAAGTGAAGTGTGTTTATATTTGGGAGGTCTCTGATCTTTAGGTAGGCTTCTAGTGAGAACCTCTGCATGTGTAGGTTTAAGTGTTGTACACATGGATGGTGAAGGAGGTGAAATGTGTGAGCTGACAACTTACATAGTATGTAATATACTGATTTGTGAGCAAGAGAGCCTAGATTCTAGATTCTTAATATACATGCATCTCTCGCATATTGAATTTGTGTGAATTTGGAGAAGGGGGATGCCAGTATACATGAGGGAATTGCTACATTGCCTCAGGATACCCATGTCGATCAGGTTGGCTGGAGAAATGGTAGGAAAGTGTTCATTCATGATGCTATGTGAAGTACTGTGGTCAATAACAGGGAGGGGGCTAGAAGGACTGGGCATGGCTAAAGGACAAGAAAAAGTTCTAAATTGTGAAGAGCTTAATGGGTAGGACTTGTAAAGGAACCTCAGAGGCTGAGCTGAGTGTCTAACTATGCAGTAAAACACAACAGCAAGAAACCTCCAATGGAGCACAAGCAGTTGACTAAAGGAAAGTGTTTGCATCTATAACCCCCAGTGGTATGCTCCACTGTGTGGTGGTGCACAGTTATGCAGGTGGTATGCACCACATAAACCTGAGCTAACATGGGCAATAAGAAGCAACAAAATTAAACTGATTTCAAACACTCTAACCAATAGTAGCACGCTAGACTGGGCCTTGGGCCAATAATCATCACTCACATAGGTCCTTAGCTACACTGTACTTTCACTAGGGTGTAGGGGGATGTCCTCTTTTGTGGAGGAAAGCTGCATTAGTGCTCAGAACCTTTTAAAACAGACTGGGTCCAGCAAATCGGAACCAAGTCTATGCTAGGCTAAAAGTGGAGGAAATAGCAAAAATACAGTGAAATACAGTTCAGAAATAACACAATACGGTTCAAAAATAACACAACACAGTAAAATACAATGCAAGAAGTGCAGATCAAGTAAAAATGCTTTATTTTTTAGAAGCAGGCACTGGATGCTTTAAATATCACAGGAGATTGATTGCTTGTTGCTAACCTCTGCGCAGCTCTGTGTGTATGCATTTGTGTGTGTGTGTGTGTGTGTGTGTGTGTGTGTGTGTGTGTGTGTGTGTGTGTGTGTGTGTGTGTGTGTGTGCGTGCATGTGCATGTGTGTGTGTGCTTATTGCAGTGTTCCTTTAAAACAGGACAAAAGAAAAAGATTTTTACTGTTGAATTGCAGATGGTGTTAATAAACCTGCCAGGGCAACCAGTTTTCATATTTTTCTTACTCAACCTGTTAGGAGGAATATTAGTATGATAATATGAGAACTCTCTGGCTGGCTTCCGAAGTGGCATATTTTGACAGCATTTCATATTTTGTTATCCTGCTCCCAGAAGAAAACTTGACTCAGAATTCCACTACCGAGCAGATGCGATGTCTATGTTAATCAATGTACAATGTGTGCAGCTCCGGAAATGTTTCCATTCCCCCTCCCATTTCTACCACATATGGTCAGTTTCTCACAGAAACAAGGGCTGACTGTTACTACACTCTGTTATTTTTTCTGGGAAAGAAATGGTTATCATTCTAGCATACCAAAATAGAAACAGGTATTTGGAATGTGACCATTATTTGTTTTGTTTCATCTTAGGTGGGAACATGGAATCCAGCTGACGGCTTGAACATCACTGAGATCCCACGAGGAAGGGGAATGAATGTCACTGACTCATTATCAAACCGATCACTTATTGTCACTACAATCCTGGTAGGAATGATTGCTGTCCACAGTCTCTGATTAGTGAGTGGTGTCTATAGTTTTATTTTTGCTGCCACAGAGCTTTTATACTTTTGATAGCTACTTTCCAAAATAAACAGCATCTTGTTTTTCACATAGCATTGCTTCTTTTATTGCATGGAAACAGTTCAGCTTTGCAGAGCAGAACTTGATTTAAATTTAAAAAGCATACCAAAGAGCTACTGTTAGAGTTAATATTACCTTGTTTTTTTATTTTTGTTATTATTTTTGTAGACGTAATCTGTACAGATACAGTACATATAACATTGATCAGCCCTTTATTATAATGAAGACAATCAGCTCCTAGAAAAAAAGGAATCTGCTGTAAAATTGAGTTGTCTGCCTTTATTTAGAAGAATGGAAAGATCAGCAAGTCTGCACAAAATGCATCTTTCAGAGTTTATTTTCTTTTTTATTGCTACATAAATGGCAATCTTATTGTGTGCATGGCATCAACACACTGTGAGACATTTAGAATAGGCAACATCCTGGACTTCCACATAAATTCCAGGTGCTTTTGATTAAGGTTTCATCTACTAAACCAAAAAGTATGATATTAGTTAGCTGTCCATTGTGATACTATTTTTTTCTAATTCCAGAAGCAAGTGTTGATGAATTATAGATCAATAGTTACATAATACACATTAAAATAAAGATAAATATGGTAAGACATTCTTAAACCAGAAGTGCAAAGTTGCGTAAATAGCTTTTGAAGACATTTAAATGCCATCACTTGAGGATTTCTTTACAGATTGCCCTTCTTTTGAATTGCTGAGATATAGAATGTAAGAAAAAGAACTTGAGTAAAATTGTTATTATTTCAAAGAATTATATTTGTATGTATATATGATTTTACTTTGTCAGCACTGTGTATCGGACAACATAATCATCAATATTATACAATACATTGTCTGCAGTCTGAGGTAAAGCTCGTTGCTAAAAAAAAAATCCGGACTAAATTCAGACTTATGTACTTTTTTGATACACAGCAGCGAGAGTGGCTGAGCACTTGCTCAAGAATGATGAATGCAGATGCACTTTGCATTACTATCACCACACATTTCCCATATTCTCTTTTTCAGTCTTTCTGTAGTTCACGCCTTGCATATTTAAAGTTTAGATTTCAACAGAAGCAGGGAGCAGGCAGTTTCCGGAGTTACTCAAAATCCCATGGTGACCGGTGCTATTTCATATCTTCTCTTCATCTCTCTTCTCCAGACTACCTACAATGCATACAGAGCATACTTACTTGGTTTTTCCTTTCTGTTTCAAATAACTTCACTTGCATATTATCAAGTCCTGTTTTTTTTCTTTCAGAGCTTCCATTTTATTTATTCTTATTCATCTGTGGTATCTAGCTCTGAACCAGAGAGTTCAGATATAGTCTCATATTGTTAAAAATGGCATTGCCACCATTCCAGTGTCTCTTTCTCTTCACTCATCTCTTTCTTCCTTATTTTACTGCACCTGCAAACAATATTTGTGGTTGTGCTGGACGCTGTCTGTTGCAATAGAAACTCATCTTAAGATCTGATGATAGTATCATTTCCTGCTCTTTCTTTTTCTATTACAGATGATCACAGCCTCCTGTCTCAGGGATGTACACTGTCATCCCATGGTTTGCCACATCTTGATGATGATTTAATATGTGTACCTCTGTTATTTATTTATTTATTTTTGAGTGAACAGATTTTCATATGAATGCAACCAACCGTCATCAACACACATCCAGTTTGTGTGTTTTGTCTCATCAGCAATTAGATTTTCACATTTAAAACACTTTAAAATATCACTATAGCAGATAATAAAAAACAACAAGAGAAACTAAGCTAAGCTAGAGTTTTCGCTGTGTGATATCGTAAATGTCCTGTAATAGAGGCCCATGGGATTTATGCAAATAAGGTAAAATGAAAGAAACGGCTCAGGAACAATGACAGCATCCACGTACAAATGTTTAATAAAAACAATGTCTTTAAAATCAGTGCTGTAGTAGATATAGTCCAAATGTACCAAAGAACAAATCTACAAGTACAAAAGTTAAGTGCTTTTCATCTGTTTGCGTAAACAGACTTCTTCAGATAAATGCACTGCATAAAACAAAAAGTTTAAATACAGAATGTGTGGTCACATGACAAATATAGCCCAATCAACTCTGTATGTTCAAAACAATGTTAGCTGCTTTCAACTTTGTGAAAGCAGCAATGTGCAAATAACATAACTGATAAAACATAACAGCCAAGAAAAATGTGTTTAACCTCAACTCTATGTTGTATTGTCGTTATACTTCACTACTGAGATACAAAAATTTTTTACATATATATGTGTGTATGTATATGCCCATTACTCTAAAACAGTGTGGTGTAACAACATACAAAAATGTGAAGAAGCCTACAAATGTTAATGTTAAAGTGTCGTCAGCAGCTAACATTGTTTTGAACATACAGAGTTGATTGGGCTATATTTGTCATGTGACCACACATTCTGTATTTAAACTTTTTGTTTTATGCAGTGCATTTGTCTGAAGAAGTCTGTTTACGCAAACAGACGAAAAGCACTTAAATTTTGTACTTGCAGATTTGTTCTTTGGTTCATTTGGACTATATCTACTACAGCACTGATTTTAAAGACATTGTTTTTATTAAACATTTGTACGTGGACGCTGTCATTGTTCCTGAGCTGTTTTTTTCATTTTACCTGAGTTTTTCATTTTTTGGTGGTTGAATTTATGCAAATGACCCCTTAAAGACATCAAGTGTTTCAGCTATATGCTGTCTGAGTGTCTGTGACTTTTTGCTTTTCCTTTTTAAGTCTTTATGGGCAGATTCAGACCAACAAAGCCAGAAGCCACTAGCTGTGGAAATGCACGTTTTGGCCTTCTTATGACCTCATCAGCACAGTGTAAGAATGCTAAAACTTGCATGTCCACAACTAGTGGCTTTTGGCTTTGTTAGCCTGAATCTGTCCATAAAATTTAAAAAAGAAAAGGTAAAAAGTCATGGACATTCAGAAGCCATATAGCTGAATCAATTTATGTCCTTAAGGGGTCACTTAGATCCCCCTTTGGTGTGTATCTAACCAGGCATATCCAACAACTGGAATGTCCACAGAGGATCCTCACTAAAAGAATACAGAACATAAGTAAAATGTCTCATGCAGACCACCTCAAAGCCCTTTCCCTGTATTCTGTTTCCTACAGGCTTTTGAGGGGAGATCTATGCCTGGCATACAGGGCATTATCAGACCCCACTCTGATAGATCGCCTGCATATCCACAAAACAAACAGCGCCAGAATTACCCATTCTAAATACTTAAACCTTGCCTGTGATATAAATACATCCTGCTGGAGAGATAGGTATGTATCCCAGAGACTACCACATCTATAGAACAGGCTCCCCATCCATGTGAAGCAGAGCTCCTCCCTAACCCAATTCAAGTGCAACTTAGACAATTGGATGGGAATCCAGAAATTCATCCCTGGTTTGGCACCTATGTCTCTAATGGACATAAGTAACCTGTGAATGGTTCATCTCCCAAACCCCTGCTTACATTTATCAAGGGTATCAGAACTTGCCAGAGATTTGAGATGCATGGCTATGCATAAAAAGGTCCTTGTGGTCATTAGCCTAATAAACACATATGAACCTATAATTCCATGGGCCTCTATTACAAGAAGTTTAAGGTATTACACAGTGAAAACTCTAAGTTTTGGCTAGGTTTCTTTTATAGCAGATAAAAAGAATACAGATATTTTGCTGACTTGTTGGATTAGACCTGTTTATTTTATGTATGTTTTTAAAGAAAATGTTTACCCTTATGCATATAACACATGAACTTCAAGCTGGTCTTATTCCCAGAATACAATACAAAGGTTAACAAGAAAACATATGAAGCTCAGAAGATTAGGAAGTACTGGGAAGTATTACATACAGTTTAACAAAATGCAAACAGTGCACCTAAGAATTACAAGACAAAGAAAAAAAGGAATTATGCAAACAAACAACATGAGAAAACAACATGTTTATCTGATAGAAAAACTCATGGTGCAACAGAAACTACTGTGGAGAAAAACACCTATAAATCTAAGAGGCAGAACATGGCCAAATCCTGGTTAGATACAATGAAACACCACCCTTTAGGACTGTCAGCTTGACAGTTCTTTAGCATCATAGTGAAGTAAGTCAAGTCCAGAGCCATTCAAAAATATTCTAATTAAGTATGGTAGAGTTTGAAACAATGCATAGTTGTGGAGCAGATCTCAAGGGTTTAGCTTCACGCAAGACTGGGAGGTTTTACCGCTTTACAGAGCGGAGGATCTACACACTCGGAAAGTACTTTAAGCAATTTAATAATTAGCTGTTGTTTTGGGTTTGTTTGCATTTGATACACAGAAATGTTTAAATTGGCATTGCCCATTTTAACTGAAGACCTGAAAGTGAAAATTCAGAAATAATCATAAATCAGATGTAAATGTAATGTCCATTAAGTACAATCTAACAAATGTGCATGATTAATTGTACTATCAAAATAATAATAAACAAAAGAATAATCAGAAACAGGCTATACAGAATTTAAAAATAGGGACTGAGTCAAGTTAATCTTTATCATACAAGGTAAAATTACAGATGAGATAACTACAGATATGCTATAGAAACCATTCATCTATACAACGTACATTAGGAAGAAAGATGAACAGGAAAAATAATAACTGAAAGCTTTTGTTTCTGAATTATTAGACATTATAACAGGAGTAAGTTTTAAATTGTTATTAGGCTATATATCAGCAAATAGGAATTTTTCCTTAACTCCTGAATGACATGTTCAGTTTATTTGGAGACATTTTTCTATGACTTTAAGAATGCATCCTTGTACTGCAAGACTTTCCTGAACTTCTGCCATAAATATTGAACCACATCTCACCTAGACTGTTCTTGGATTTAGGTATAGCTATAAGAAAACTACTAGACAATTTGATATCACATCATGTTTTTTTATATTCACAATATGCTCTAATGAGGGGGTAGATGGGTTAATTTAGTAGGTTACAGATTAATTTTGGTTGAAATAGGTTAAGGCACTCATAGAATTGAAGACAAGGTAAACTCCAAAGTGAGAAACTGTGAGAAGTTCTAGCATGGTAATCTGCTATGGCTTTGCCAGTCCTGTTATAAATTTGACCTTGTTTGTGAAACAGTGGAGATAGTAGGTCAGCATATATTGTTCCACTTCATCTTTGCTTTTATTAAGGGGTTTTAGCCCAAATCATTTGGTTATTTATTTTTTTATTTATTTAACATTTGTTCACCGGGAAAGTCCGACTTTGAACAAAGCTAATTTTCAGCAGAGGCCCAGGGAGAAACGCTCCAGACACATGCCTTTGTAATTAATTAATTAACATTAAATCAAACTAAAAATTCATTTTACAGTTGTCAACAAGAAATAATCAGTTACAGGTTAAATTTGCACTGGCAGTGAGTTTGTGAAATAACAGCGCATTAATAGTTGTCAGAGTTAAGTTGCTGATCTAAATTCCTAAAGTTGAGTTTAAAGCAAGTGATGATGTTGGCATGAATAAGCCAGGAAAATATAACTAAAATTCAAGCCTGATAAATAGTAGTCTCATAACATTTTACTATTATTTTTTTTTTTTAGATTACTTTTTATTGGTCAAGAGAAATAAACCCTTATATCACCCAGTGAAATGCCATCTGGATAACAGACATGTCCCAGGAATTCAGAACTAGACTCTCCACCTCCAGAAAGAGGCCAGTCACAAGCAGCACCCCTCAGTGATCGGATGAGGGACTGCTTATTTTTGTCATTTACTTCTCTGAAGTCAAGGCGAATTTCAATGGTCTCTGTAAATTTGTGAATGATTTTAAATTAGGAGCAGTCAGAATTCTTCACTGACACTAATGTTCTCAAGGAACAAGTGACACAGTCAAATAACTTGTGTCAGAGTCATGGACTAATATTAAATGTCAAAAAATGTGTAATAGTATTATAGGTTCATAGGTAGATACTAGGCTATCTGCCCTAGAGCATTTACAAGCCTAGCCAGAGTGTGTTTGGCTTTTGCCACCCTTTTAGATTAGATGACTGTGCCCCAGTATAGTAGGTCACAGAAGATAGCCCATTTAAAGTTAGTTTAAAGGGACCCTGTCTAGCAGCGACACAGAGGAGATCCCAGGGGTAAATCTATGGTCTCCCATCCAATCATCAAGATTCTTCTTGAAGAGGGTCATTGAGGGGCTCTGCCTAACATGGATTGGGATTTTGTTCCAGAGTGAGGGGAGCCTCTGGGATATGAATCTTGTCTGTCCAGCATGTCCCATTTATTTCTGTGCTGAGGTTTAAGTCACTGGAGCATGTAGCTCTAAGGCATTTGGATTTCCTGAGGTGGAGCATGTCCATTAATACTGGGTTGGACATGGCTTTATACGTCAGGCACAGATCACCTCTGAGTAGGCAGTAAGCAACTGAGTAGAGCTGGAGTTTCTTTAGTCTAACTGCACAGGGCATCTGCTTGAGTCCCTTAATCCTCTTGGTGAGGTACATTTGGGGTCCTTCTAGTTGTTGCAAGTGTCGGGTAAGGTACATCCCAAATGGGGCATTGTATTCAATTATGGGCCTGATGAGTGATGAGTAGAGGGGCACAATGACCTCTCTTGATCTAGATGTGAACCCTTTCATGATAAGGTGAGCTATATAGAAGGTCCTTCTAACCACTTTGGCAATGTGATTGTCAAAGGAAAGATTACTATCTACTTGGGTCCCCAGATCCCTAATTACTTCTTCCATACTTAATGGATTACCACCTATGTGGTAATTTGTGGGCACTTTGTTTTTCCCAAAGGGGATGACTCTGCACTTTTTGGCATTTAGCTTCAGGCCATGGCTCTGGCACCAGTTATCTGTCTCTGTGAGACCATTTTGGAGGATGCTTGTGTCAGTCAGCGAGTCGATTATGGCCCCCAGTTTGCAGTCGTCTGTGAACTTGGTCAGCCAAAGTCCTCCTGTGTTAGCCTGTACCTCAGAGAAATATATACCGAACAAGAGAGGTCCCAGGACTGAGCCTTGTGGGATGCCACTTGTAACTGGTTTAGAGTCTGACATGGCACCTACAATTCTGACCATGTGGGTTCTATCCCTGAGCCAGTTTGCAACCCATCTTGTGACATAGAGGTTGATATTTAAGCTGGTGTGCTTGTTTATGATGCCCGAGTGGGGTATTGTGTCGAAGGCTTTTGCAAGGTCAAGGTAGGCTGTGTGGACTACCTTCCCTTCATCTATGGCCTTGGTGACTGTTTCAAAGAAGTCGACCAGGTTCAAGAGGCAAGATCTACCCTTAACAAAGCCGAATTGGGTAGGATCCAGTGTTTGGAGGTTCCCAATGTCTTTGTTTATGAGTTCCATGATGATACGCTCCATAGCTTTGCAGACCAGACTAGTCAGGCTTATAGGGCGATAGTTACTGGGTCCATTGTGGCACCACCTTTATGGAGTGAGACCACTGTTGCTGTACGCCATTCTTTGGGTACATATCCTGTTGTAAGGCTGACACTGAACAGTGATTTTAAGTGAGGGTTCAGTTCTTCTTGGAGCTCGTGTAAAATGCAGCGTGGGACAACGTCCGGTCCCATAGATGCTGTGTTTTTTGCTTTGGAAAGGGCAACTCTCACCTGTGCATCTGTGATGCAGGGGGGGGCTACACTTTGTTGGGATTGTCATTTGCACGTTTGGGGGGAAGGGGGGGAGTTTGCACTGAACCTGTCTGCCAAGATGTTGGCAATGTCTGTGGGTTCAGTGTATTTTTTATCATTTTGCACTAACTGAGAGCATATCTGGGAGCTTCCACCCAAGTTCCTGACATAACTAAAGAAGGCCTTATGATTATCTTTAGCGTCTTGTGCAATTTTTCTTTTGAAGTTAGCCTTGGATGCTTTTATGAGGGATCGTAGTTTCTTGCTAGTGCTGATAAGAGTTGCCTTCCCTTTTTGTGATTTTGCTCTGTCCTGTAGTAACTTCCTCCTTCTGTTGTATAGCCTATTTATGGCTGGTGTCCACCAGACAGGTCTCCTGCCTTTGGAGGAGTGTGTCTTGGTTTTGTTTGGGATAGCACGATCTATGCATTCCTGTAAGTATCCATAGAATGCATTTGTAAGGGATTCTGCTGTTTGGATCATAATTTCCACTGGCCCAGGGGCTTTGTAGGATTCCATCTCAGTTCTGAGAAGTGTGAAGTTTGCTTTTGAGAAGTTTTTGACCGTGGTTTCCTTTGCTGGGGGTGTGGATGGGATATGGACATCCATAGTGATTAATTTATGGTCAGATCTTACTAAAGAAGGGTATACCTCAGGTATAGAACATTGAGTACCCATGTTGGTGATAATCAGGTCCAATATGTATTCCCCTCTTGTGGGAGTGGTGATCAGTTGTTCCGTAGCATTTGAGTTTATGAATTCTAGGAACGGTTGGGCGAAGGTGTTGGGGCTTGAGTAGTGCTCCCAGTCTATGTTTGGGTAGTTGAAGTCACCCAATATAATGGTGTTTGGAGAGGCCTTCATATTCTCCAGTGTCTTCAGGAAAGCCGAGTGGGGTTCCTGAGTTTGGGAGGGTGGTCTGTAGCAGGCTACAAACTGAAAGGCAGTTTTGCCCACTGTTAGTTGTACATTGATGGTCTCAGATGCTTCTTGCAGTGCCACTAACCTGGAGGTATGGGTATCTTTGATGAATATGGATACTCCCCCTCATCTTGTGGTTCGGTCCGAGTTTTGCGGCCAAAAAGCGTGGTATGAGGTATAACCTGGTAGTGCTGTGGTGCTCTGGTGTCCTTGAACCAGGTTTCTGTTACTGCACAGATATCGATATTCTCCATACTGAGGAGAGCCTCGAGTGCATGCATCTTGAGGTTTAGACTTCTGGCGTTGAGCAGCATTACCCTTAGTTTCTTTTTCCTTGTGTTGTCTAAGGAGGTGGGTTTGTCTTTTGAGCCTTGCCTAAAAAAGGCACTATGGGGGTGACAAGAGCCTTTGCCAGAATTCAAAAACCCAGGGGTGACACGTGCAAGCCGTCCCTAGCAAAGTAACGTGGCTTGTCGAGCATGTCATACCAGGCTGACAGATACTGGATCCCCTTTGAGTGACACCAATGCTTTAGCCAATTGTTGAAATTGATCATTTTGTCTTTATACTGTGGTATCATTCTTGGTGAGGGTAAGATGCTACTCAAGGTCAGGGTCATACCAGCCTGGGCTACGTGATCAGAGAGCTCCTCTATGTCTCTTTTCATGTAATCCAGGGAGGTACATCTCAGGTCATTCACACCAGCATGGACAATGACGGAGTCATATTTGTACTTGCTTTGGAGTGACCTGATTGCTTGTGTTATGTGGCGGATCCTGGCACCCGACAGGCAGCTTACAGTGACCTTCTACTTGTTCAGCCTGGTGAGAGGGACGTCAGTGTGTCTGACAATAGAGTCACCTATTACAAGTGTATTAGGTGTGTTGTTTAGCCTTAAGGGCTGTGACTGTGTGGCACACTGACTTTGTGGACTATGTGATACGTGTGTTTTGTTGTGGGGTAGTGGTTGCTTGGATGTCTGCTTTGGAGGTCTCTGTTGCTTGGGCAGATTTTTAATTAGAGGCTTCGAGTATGTTTTTGTGTGTTTGTGTGTTTGGTTTGCTGTTGCGATAGGTCTATGTGAGACTGGATTTGTGGTGTGTGTGATTACCTTCTCCTCCAGACTGACCATGCCAGTACTATGTTGAGAGAGTTTAGCCTCCAGTTTAGCTATATAGTTGAATCTCTCGCATATATTTGAGCTTGTTTGGAAGAGGAGAGGGTGGTCTGTGTACATAAGGCAGTTGTAACATTGCCTCAAGATTCCTATATTCACCAGTTGGACTGGAGAGTAAACCCGAAACTGACTTTTGAACATGCCAGAATAGTATGAGGAACTACTTATGACTTTATCAAAAAGGACCAGTAGGGAGTATAAGAGGGTGTAGTGCTTAGTTTATTAGTGCTTACTTATAAGATACTTATACGAGCTACTGCTGGGCTTTAGAAAGAAAATGCTTATGTTGAGATTTGGAACAGTTCTAAGGGAAAATGTGAAGAGCAGACTTTGTGGAGCCGAGAATAGTTTAAACCCGATTTAGCGGCGCTGTCCAATGAGCAAAATCACGCAAAACCGCACTAGAGCGGGTTTTATGAGTGATAGAGATCAAGGAGTTTGGAATTGATCCAAAATGGCCAATAAAACTACAGTTTCTAGGCAGTAACCACTCCCACAGGGGCAGGCAGGCTGTTCAGTGTCTATCACTGCCACTGATGAACACAGAGACTTCCTTTTAGCCCAAGCAAGCAATGGCCTCCAAGAAACTTACAAACAGTTCAGAACAGCAAATCTGTAACTGAACTTTTTTAAAATACAGAAAGTGGGAAAAAAGCAAGATTTTTTTTTTGTTTTTGTCTAAATATAAAGATAAACAAGTAGCAACTAGTTAGAACAGTGCAATAAATGACCCCCACACTTGAGTGCTAGGCCAGAGACAGATAAAATGCAAGTTTTAAGAAAAAAATTATTTTAAAATAAGTGCAACACAGGAAATGCAGTAAACAGGCTCTAGATGTATTCTAAGTACATTTACTAACACAGATATAAGTTTTAGCAAACCAGAAAATGCCAAAATGTAGGCAGCAATGCAGAAAAACTTAAATAATCTGAAGAAAATACTTAAAATCTCAAAAGTGGCTCGCTTCTTCTCTCAGCGTTTTCTCCTCTTGGTGGGTGCTTCAGCAACAGCCAACAAGTCTGAAAAGACACCAAAACCACAAGGCAACCTGGTTTTAAGAGAGAGAGCTCAAGGAGTTTGGAATTGACCCAAAATGGCCAATAAAACTACAGTTTCTAGACAGTAACCACTCCTACAGGGGCAGGCAGGCTGTTCAGTGTCTTCCTCTGCCACTGATGAGTACAGAGACTTCCTTTTAGCCCAAGCAAGCAATGGCCTCCAAGAAACTTACAAACAGTTCAGAACAGCAAATCTGTAACTGAACTTTTTTAAAATACAGAAAGAGGGAAAAAAGCAAGATTTTTTTTGTTTTTGTTTAAAGATAAAGATAAACAAGTAGCAACTAGTTAGAACAGTGCAATAAATGACCCCCACACTTGAGTGCTAGGCCAGAGACAGATAAAATGCAAGTTTTAAGAAAAAAGTGATTTTAAAATAAGTGCAACACAGGAAATGCAATAAACAGGCTCTAGATGTGTTGTAAGTACAGTTACTAACACAGATATACGCTTTAGCAAACCAGAAAATGCAAAAAAGTAGGCGGCAATGCAGAAAAACTTAACAAATAATCTGAAGAAAATACTTAAAATCTCAAAAGTGGCTCCCTTCTTCTCTCAGCATTTTCTACTCTTGGTGCAAGCTTCAGCAACAACCAACAAGTCTGAAAAGATGCCAAAACCATGAGGCAACCTGGTTTTAAGAGAGAGAGATCAAGGAGTTTGGAATTGACCCAAAATGGCCAATAAAGCTACAGTTTCTAGGCAGTAACCACTCCCACAGGGGCAGGCAGGCTGTTCTGTGTCTACCACTGCCACTGATGAACACAGCCCAAGCAAGCAATGGCCTCCAAGAAACTTACAAACAGTTCAGAACAGCAAATCTGTAACTGAACTTTTTTAAAATACAGAAAGTGGGAAAAAAGCAAGATTTTTTTTTTTGTTTAAAGATAAAGATAAACAAGTAGCAACTAGTTATTGTTAAGGAAATAATCCACCTTGTTCACTATTATATTGGCAACACAATCCTAACAGTCAACCCAGTAGTCAGAGACTTGGGAACACACCATACCTCCCAACCATACTAAATTACTTGTTTCTTTACCATGTTTGGGTGTCCAAATAATGGGATACCAAAATTCCTGAGTGGCACCACTTAATTTCTGACTTTTTCCCAGCTTTTTTTATTTATTTATTTTTTCTATTGATGACATCAGCTCTGTCAGGGCTACCAGCCTGACACATTTCCGGCTTGTACGTATTTCCACTGGAAATGGATCTGTGAGCAGGGATTATCTTTGGCTGCACTTGCGAGCAGTGTTCTCTTTTGGGAATTATTTTATTCAAATGGATCTCGGTGAAGGTACTGCAGAGCCAGAGCAGGGTGAACGGATGGATGCACTTGCGAGCAGTATGGGTGAACGGACAGGATTCTGGCTGAAGTAGGAAACATGTTGTTTTATTTATACTGAGTGAATGTAGGTGTGTGTGTGTGTGTGTGTGTGTGTGTGTGTGTGTGTGTGTGTGTGTGTGTGTGTGTGTGTGTGTGTGTGTGTGTGTGTGTGTGTGTGTGTGTGTGTGTGTGTGTGTGTGTGTGTGCCAGCCTGACACATTTTCAGCTTGTATACATTTCTGCTGGAAATGGATTTGGGAGTGGGGATTATCTTTGCTGCACTTGCAAGCGGCATTCTTTTTTGTGAATTATTTTATTCAAATGGATCTCAGCGAAGATACTGCAGAGCCAGAGCAGGGTGAATGGACAGCATTCTGGCTGAAGTAGAAAACATGTTATTTTTTTTTTTATTCTGAGTGAAGGTAGAGGTGTGTGTGTGTGTGTGTGTGTGTGTGTGTGTGTGTGTGTGTGTGTGTGTGTGTGTGTGTGTGTGTGTGTGTGTGTGTGTGTGTGTGTGTGTATGTAAATGCCCCAATTTAATACACCTGGTGGCTAGAAGTACTCAGGC
Source organism: Protopterus annectens (assembly GCF_019279795.1). Lineage (NCBI taxonomy): Eukaryota > Metazoa > Chordata > Ceratodontiformes > Protopteridae > Protopterus > Protopterus annectens. Next base: position 1,658,071,765 of record NC_056726.1, read on the forward strand.
TCAAACCCTGTATCTTGGGTACAAGGTAAAAAGAGCCCAAAGTCCCTAGCCACCAACACTTGTGAATTAATGCCTCATATTTAGTTCGGTTCCTCATTAAATATGTGGTTTTCAGGATTTTTGTGGCAAATCACTAAAGGATTGAATTTACTAAATACTGACAGGCATTTGAATTTCAGATGTCATATTCTTCAGAAAATAAATGGTAACACAAAACCTTTTATTCTAGCAATTTTCTACGTTTATAAGATCAGTATTTGAAATGTGTCCCTATTTTGAGCCTGTATTCCCCCATTATTGGCTTTGTCCAGTGTTTTTGTAATAAGAGGTTGAGAGCTATGGTGAGAAGTGAGAACTGAATTCACTAAATGATAGCCATTTAAGTTTCAGTCTTTCTATCTTTCAGGAAACTGCTGATTTGGAATAGTGGCATGTTGCACTGACTGTAGTGCACAGGGTCCTGGGTTCAAGACTTGGCAGTGAAATGCATTGTGGTAACACAGCATTTTATTCTAGCAACTTTCCAAAATACTTGCCCCCCCCCCAAAAAAAAAAAAAAAAAAAACGAAATTGAGAATAAGTGTGAGAAGCTGTACAAAATGCCTATGGCTTACACTACTGTATATATATATATATATATATATATATATATATATATATATATATATATATATATATATATATATTGTGTGTGTGGGTGTAGTGGAAGTAGACTTTTATGATGGAAATGTTCTGAATTGGGCAGTTTTGTCATTATTGGTTCATGCATTTTGTTTCATTGCCTACTGGAAAAATGTTCAAATAATAAATTTAAATTGCGCTCTAACAATTGTGCTGTATTATACAAGGAGTATAATTTAATAAAGTCAGGAAGGTGTATTAAAGAGCATGTGTATATTTCTTGTTTTGTGTGCAAGGGGCGAATGATTTGAAAACAGCTCAAAGGTAATCTTTATCCACCACTGGCCAGATGCATTTTCTTTGGATGTGGTGTGGGTTTCAGTGCTGTTTCAATGAATGTGAATTTCAAGGGCAAAGATGTTTTAATCCCAAGCCTATTTTCATTGTGAGACAGTATTGCTTGGTTTAGCAGCTTTGTTTAGCAGATGTATATTAGTGATTGTGCACTGTGCTATAAAATGTAAAACTAAAATCCAATTAATCATTGTAGAAGTAAAGCAGTATGCACACATTAGTGTTTATGGTAAATGGGATAAAATAGACAGGTAATGGGACATTGGAATAGCTGCAGGGGGACTCTGGCACCATATTTTGGTTGTCTGTTCTTCAGTTTGCGTTTGAAAGTTGTTATCCCACAATTCCACTGGAGTGGGTAGGGTTACATAATTATGTATGCAAATGTGGTGTTAATCAGTGTATAGATTCGTTCCTATTTTTCATGGGCCTTGTCCAGATTTTTGATGTTTCCAGGTTGAGAGGTATGGAACACACATAAAAAAGAATCTAGTCTTTGACCATCACATGTCTATAGTACTGAAGAAATCATTCTATGTTGTGCAACTTATAAAGAAAAGTATGGCATTTAGGTCCAAGAGGGTCATTGTTCCACTGTATTCTGCATTTATCAGATCTATCATTGTGTACATTGCCCCTTTTGGTATGTACCTAACCAGACATATCCAACAATGGGACATCCACAGAGGTTCCTTACTAAAAGAATCCAGTACATATGTAACATGTTCTATGCAGGCCAATTCAAAGCTCTATCCCCGTATTCCATCTCTATAGGCTGTTGAGGGGAGATTTAGTCCTGCATACAATGTATTATCAGATCCCGCCCTGATGGACCTCTCGCATATCTGCCAAACAAACAGAACCAGAATTACCTATTCTAAAGGCTTAAACCTTGCCTGTAATAAAAATAGAACCTGATGGAGAGACAGGTATGTATCCCAGAGACTACCCATTCTCTGGAACAGGCTCCCCGTCCATGTGAAGCAGAGTTCATTGCTAATCCAATTCAAGTGTAACTTGGACAATTGGATGGAAAACAGAACATTTTTCCCTGGTTTGGCACCTGTGTTTCTAATGGACACAGGCTCATCTCACAGGCCTCTACTTCTAAAAATGTTTCATCTCCCTTATCAATGGTACCAAAACTTGTCAGAGATTCAGGATGCATGCCTAGATTTAAAAAGGCTGTTATGGTCATTAGCCTAACACATACCTATGAACCTACCTCTTTTGATATCGACAAAAAGAAAGGACTTAAATCTGATTTTTGTTCTAACTAGATCACCAAAGGTCATCAGAGAAATTCCTTTGGAGGCAAATGGTCAGAGGATGGTCTCAATGTAACATGAAGGCTTTTATATTGGAATTATTCAATGCAGATGAGAAGTTTTATTCCATGCTTCTAAACTGAATCCATCTGTGGTTGGTCTACAGAATCATATTAGTGAAGTGTTTCTTATTTCTTCATATAAGAGTTACTTTAGAGGACCCCAAGTTGTGAAGTGTAGAACATTAGCGAAGCATTATATAATGAATTCATATTTCTTCAATTGCAGAATCAATGTATTTTGCAGATCCTGCCAATTTGAAAATACAGAGATGGATATTAAAATGTCACCTATCATCAAAACATTATTGATACTGCCAAGAGGAGCTGTAAAGGGCAAATGCAGAGACTCAAGTAGTTCTTATAGTAATAGAAGTAAGATGCTATCCTTATCATGTATACCCCTCAAATGTCAGAAACGTATTGGAAATACTGAATTTTGCCATATTAAAACACTGTGCCATGTAATTGTGCATTCATTCATCCATCCATCCATCCATCCATCCATCCATCCATCCATCCATCACCCTTTTTTTGCATTTTTACACGAAGAGCTGGGGTCAGCTAGTCTTACATGACCCCTTTAAATTATGATTTTATAATCAGACACCTGCTGTATCTTACTGCATCATCAGCACGATGCATCAGTATCAGGACTGTGACTGCAAGTGGGAAAAAAAGGTGCATGTAATGAGGGCTTTTGTTCAAACAACAACAAAAAAAGAGACACGAGTCCTTTTCAGGCTAACTGGCTTGCTGTATGGAGTGGGGAGTGGAAAGTTTTTTTTTGTTTGTTTTTTGTTTTTCTCTCCTTAACTGTTGAGTTTGCTGGCCATGAGCTTTATGGTCTGCAGATGAGTAAATGTGTTTGTTTGCAATGCTAGACAATCATTCAAGTAGACGACCCAAGGAGGAACATAAGCAAGCAAGACAAAATATTGTAGTATTTGCAAAATGGAATTTTACTTTGTTTCATTTTTTTAATGACCTCTTGTTGCAAGAACTAGATGTGTACATTAACCAGAGCCACTACGTTTTATTGCTTTGAATTTTCTTTTCTGCAAATGGAAGCTATAGATGTTATCACATAAGCTGTCCTGTACTCCTTGGCTGCATGTTATATGACAAATATTTTAATAAGGCAACAGGTTTGTACATTTGATTAAATACAAGAAAATGGACAGTGATCAGCAAAGTTCTTTCTTTCCTGCATTCTTCCTTCTTTCTTAAGGGGAAGGTTAATGAGTACCTCTGAAGTGTTATAGAAATGTTTTGAAAATCTCCAATAAACACAGAGCACATTTCTCACTTCATTAACCTATTACTACAGCTTAAGTCTGACTTGCATAACTAAACTAGTTGTCTAATCTCATCACAGCTTAGTTCAGGCCAGGTAATATTTATATTCTGTTGGTGTACGTTTATACAGTAATTCTAATATATGCGTATATGATATATCTGTTTATAACAGGGGATTTATACAATCTGAAATAACTAAGAGTTTGCAAAGCAGACATTATCTGTCTTTACTCTATAGTTTTAGTCCGGTCTGAAAAGCTGGGGTGGATTCTATAAAGTTCATGGAAGATGTTTATGGACAGTGTAACACGCTGAAGGAAGAATGCAATGCACCAGCTGCTGATAGGATTTCAGAAAGCATGCTGAAAACCCTCCATGTACTTAGCTATTCAGCATAGCATAGTTACAAATTCCATGAACGCCCATCTGGTTCCAAAATACATAGGGTACACCCAACACAACTTAAAAGTGACAGACTGCAATGCCTATTCTGTTTCCGAAATCCTCTTCATATGCTATAAGTACTACAAAGAGCAGAAGATCTTGCTATAGATTCTGCCGTATTTCATAACAATACTGAAGAAAAGAAAACAAAAATGCAACAGGCAGTTAATAAACTGCAACAAGCTGCAGTGATACTAGCCATAGATGAGGCTGTAGATATGTGCCCTAGAAGGCAGCCAGCAAATGTCAAATCAATGCTGCAACTAAACCAGTCATCAGACTAGCAAATAATTAACAGACTAGTCAAACAACTGGTCCTGGCTATCCACATCATGTGTGTCTCACACATGTCTTTGTGTTCTTTGCAAGGAGGCCCCATTCCCGTTGAAACAAAAGTGAACCTCATCCTGGATGTACTTCCATCTGGGACATGCCAGAGAAACATGAGGAATGATGTGTGCAGAGCTCCCAGCCATATACCGGCAAAGTTTCTGGCAGCACTGTGGATGAGTACATCCACTTTCCATCCACACCTATGGAGTGGAGAACTGCAATACACCAGTTTTACTGCATTGCAGACTTTCCCCATGTAATCAGTGTAGTAGATTGCACAAGCATCCCTGTCAAAACACCAGTGCATCCTTAAACAAACCAATACATAAACAGAAAGGGATGGCCATCCATCAACTGCCAGGTTGTTTGTCCAGCATAACAAACATATCATGGCAACACACTCTTGCAGTGTCAATGATGCTGCCATATGGAGAGAAGGTGGACTAATGGCTGCATTCCAAGAAGATAAAATACCTGAGAGATTACTACTGGGTAAGTACAGGAACACAGCTGGATTGTAAGCTAAAGATACCCCTCCCAACAATATCCAAACTGACCAGATGTGTGTCTACTCCCCACAACAGGTGACTGTGGTTATCCACTTGAGACAAGGGTAATGAACCCATACTGTGACTCATCCAATCCTGTAGAAGAGGCCTACAGTAGAACAAATGCAGCAACCAGAAACACCATAGGGCATGTGTTTGGTGTTCTGAAGGCAATTTTCAGATATGTGGACAAATCTGTTGGTGCACCGCAATACACACCTGAGAAGGCAGCACAGTTAATAATGGTGTGCACCATGCTATACAACATGTAACCAGGGCACATGGTGGCCTTCAAGTGGCAGGTGTGGGTGAACTTCCCCAAGAACCCCAGATGTCTGAAGATGACATCTTGCAGGTATGAGAGGAGGAGCAGGAGGACATGGGGGGAAGAAAATGCAGGTGTAGGTAACATAGGGTGTGACCACAAGTGCAGGCCCAGGCAATACGACAGTGTCTGACCTACAACTTTCAGTCATGACAAGCCACACATACATGAATACGCAGATTAAGCATTGATGCTCAGGTGTTGCCCCACCACAGTAGTACAGATTGCATCTCATGGTAAGTACCCACTAGATGTACACACTGAGCATCAGACATAATGTCATCATCATAACAGATATTATTATGAACGTATACACATCTTTCATAACAGGGATTATTATCTCAGAGCACAACTGATACAGGTATGCATACAGACTCAGATTGTTATATCAGTGTATGGCACACAATAAGGGACACACATCAGTGCTACACATTCCTATTTCTCCACTATAATGAGCTGTATGTTTAGTAAAACTGTTGGACTTATGTAGAATCAGACATGTCAACAAACACAGATGGATGACACCGTCAGCATTCTGACAGCAATCATCATTGCCATGGGGTGAGACTGACACTACCAGACAGAGTGGACCAATTGTTTATATTACTCTAGTGCAGCGTAGAACACCCACACTGACAGCTCACAGTGCAATCTCCTCTGCCACTGCCACATATGGAAACAACTGGTCCAGATTGCTCTATAAAGGAGATTGCAATGGTGAGACCATCATATGGAGGTGAAGGAACATGACTGTGACTTGACTGCCTGGTCATGACTGCTGAGTCCACAGCAGATAGACAAGCAGTGGAAGTGTGCACACCGTGGAGCATAGATGTGCCTGATGGGCAAGGTTGGTTCTACTGAGAGGGGGCCTGCTTCTCCCATGTGGCAATTGGCTAAGCACAGTCAGGGCACACAAAAAACTTGCTTGTACTGTGGCACTACTGTACTGCTCTAGAGGCAAGGAATTCTACTGTCCATGCCAAAGGTAACATGCTTTTATTCTGAACAGTCAATGATTCCATTACCTCACTATGTCTGCACACCTGTTCTTCATGCAGCACACTCAGCTGGTGTGCAACACGATCTGTGGCACGAGGTAGTGCACGGATGTCAGATCCATGATGTTGATGGAAATGTTCATTTGCCTATAGGAGTATGCAGACACCCACTAACACCTGCCCGTTCACACCACCTACACACCTACATTTACTGTGACTGACAGTATCAATATCTTGTGGGGAGATGTCAATATCAGCAGCAGTCTCAGCTTGGGTCAGTTTTTCATTGTTCTCATCCTGTTCCACCATACAATGTCCCTTCATTGTCAGATAGGCTGGACAAGTCTCCCTCCAAATCTGAGGCTACAGCCACATCCATATGACTGTCACAACCTTGACTGGACTGTACCACCATGTCACTGTCCTGTGTGCCAGGGACCATGCTACCATATTGAGACGTGTGACACATCAGATCCCACATCATGATAACTGGATGGACTAATGAAGAATACAGATAGTTGATGTGCTAAAAGAAGAAACAAATGACATAGATTAGGACAAAGTGGTTGCATTGCATTCTGGATATCATTAAAGGCATAAAACACATATATCTCTCTGCAATGTTACAGATAATATCAACATACCATTATGTCTTGTCTGTGTATGGGTCATAAAATCTACATAACAGGGAGTTGACAACTAAGTTACACAGCCAACATACATGAGATATGCAGTGAATTCAAAAATAACACACACATAGCAAATCCTCCAGGGAAGATGGTGTGGTAGAAGAGGGTAGCACTTCAACTATTGTAGGGAAAAATGTCAGCATTATTAATTACATCATTGCCAGCATGAACCATGCGAACAGTGTTAAAACATATAGTAGGCAGGCAATGGAATACTCATAGCATGACATATATAACATAGTAACAGGGGGCTGCAAGTACTCACTGGCTGGGCATTGCATCTATTGGCTAGATGTCCCTGCATCGAAACACAGTGATATTAATGTATCACAGGTCTGACACACATTGCTGCAAAGTATAAATCTATAGTGGTAACATACCTGGTCTGATTGTACTTGCAACTGCATGACTTGGGCCCTCACTGGATGTACATGTAGTATACAATGTTTGAGAAATATCAATATCACAATAAACAGCAGTGCCATGACATGAAGCTAAGGCAATAACAGGTAGTGGTTACAGTAACATTGTATGGAGACACTCACCTGCTATTACCTTGTGTTGTCCAGAAGTAGATAGACCTGTAAGTATTAATGCAGACAGCATTGCACATGTTGATTGCAGTGCTCTGTCCATACTGCAGTTGCATGAGTATATGCCATTATAGGTTCATATGATGATACTAGGCTATTGGCCCAGAGGACTTTATAAGTCTAGCCAAGAATTTTGCCCATGTTCCCTCAAAGGCAACACCTATTTACCCTGTCCAGCAGGGACACAGGTGGGATCCTAGGGGTGCATTTTCTGTTTCCCATCCAGTCATTCAGGTTCCTCTTAAAGAGGGCTAGAGAAGTACTCTGCTTGACACTTTCATCATCATCACCGTGTGCTTCGGTGTGTGTGACTCAATTCTACTGCACTAAATCCAAAATGGCAATACATGAAGATGCATGCAGCAGCAATATGGGATGATTTACTGTATAGTCATCCATGTTATGCATAGTAAGACATGCATGTTTGGCCTGGAACTACTTCTTCCATCTCATCCCAGGCGATGTGTCCCTCCCCACTCACCATATGCTGGGAGGCAAGAAATATTGTGATTTCATTGTGGAGGGTTAATGGTAGTCCACCACCAGTGGCATCCTTCAGTCTCTCATACTGTAATAACCTTTTGGCTGCATGGAAGATCATGTCAGACCAGCATCATCGACAGGCCTCACGGGATCTATTGTAATCTCCAACTGCATTAATCATGTCAGTGGTGACTGCCCACACTTCATTCCTCTATAATGTTTTCACTACATGTCCAAGGAGTATCTGTACATGTTGTTGCAGAGCATCTAGTATGATATCATTTTCCTTTGGGGAGAAATTGTCACCTGTAGGTCTGTTTACCATCCGAACTACAGTGATATGCACGTGATCATATTCTTGTGGGGGCTCCCTTATGCAGATGATTATGTGGACAGCATATGTGGCCATAAACAGTATGCATTCCTGTGTAATGCAAAAGTCTATGCAACACTTACTGTGACAAATATGACAACACTATCTGTATACATAACTTTGGATATCTGTAGAAGCTATCTATGAGATTTGAACATCCTATACTACATGTCTACTGAATGAAAGCCCAAAGACAACAACATCATGCCACAGGGGTCTGTCTGCATTTCACATTGAAATACTACACAAATTGTCATTTGAACAATGTGTGCAAAATGTTGGAAAACCTTAATATCCATAAGCAGGCCACTGACAGTACAGATTATTGTCTGTATTCAGCCAGTAGTTATAAGACTTGTGTTAAGAAACAACAATGAAGAAATATCCGTAACACCAAAATGACTCAGTACATATGGATACCTTCAGAATCCGTACATGCACCACAGAGTGTATGGAGTCACCAGTAAGACTTAGAGGGATTACAAAGTACTAAGTACAGGCTTAGAGATCATCTAAGAAAGCAAGGTATGTTTCTTAATTTTTCAGTTTTGCTAAATGAAATATATTTGTCCCATGTTGCATGCCTATATTTTTATATTATCATATATACTGCTTAAAATGCATGCACACCTATCATGCATCAGTAACATAAGAACATTAATCACATTATACCTGTGCTTAAAAGTCTGATTCACATTCAAATATGCGAAAATGTCATTTAGCATCAAGCCATGTTTTCTGCAGTTAGTGTTTGAAATGTAGGCCACATCATAAATGGCAGTCGGGTTTGTGTATCTGTCACACATATCTTGAGGTCAGTGTTTTATATATCAGTTTGTAGGGTTTTGACTGCTGCTTATAATGCATGGGCTGGCACACTCTTATGTGTGGCTGTGTTTCCCAGTCACTGATTTGTTGTTCATAGGTATCACAAGGGATAAGAAACTAAGAGTAATGCTACTCAACGCCAAAAGTCTAAACCTCAAGATGCACGCATTCGAAACTCTCCTTAGCATGGAGATCATTGATATCTGTGCAGTAACAGAAACCTGGTTCAAGGCTCCCGAGAGCACCCCGGCACTACCAGGTTATACCTCATACCATGCTTTTCGGCCCCAAAACTTGGACCAAACCACAAAAGGAGGGGGAGTATCAATATTCGTCAAAGATACCCACACCTCCAGGTTGGTGGCACAGCACGAAGCATCATAGACTATCCATGTGCAACTAACAGTGGGTAAAACTGCCTTCCAGTTTATAGCCTGCTACAGACCACCCTCCCAAACCCAGGAACCCCACTCGGCCTTCCTGAGAACACTGGAAAATTTGAAGGTCTCTCCAAACACCATTATATTGGGCGACTTCAACTACCCAAACATAGACTGGGAGCATTACTCTAGCTCCAACACCCTAGCCCAAAGGTTCCTAGAATTTATAAACTCAAATGCTATGGAACAACTACCACTCCCACAAGAGGGGAAAACATACTGGACCTGATCATCACCAGCATGGGGACTCTATGCTCCAGACCAGAAGTGTATCCCTCACTGGTAAGATCAGACCATAAACTAATCTCACTGGATATTCACATCCCAACCCCACCCCCTGCTCAGAAAACCATAGTGAAAAGCTTCTCTAAAGCAAATTTCACACTCCTCAAAACCGAGGTGGAATCCTTCAAAGCCCCAAGGCCTGTGGAAAATACGGCCCAGACTGCAGAATCCTTCATAAATGCATTCTATGAACACCTTCAGGAATGCATGGATCTTGCAATCCCAAATAAAACCAAGACCCAATCCTCCAAAGGCAGACATCCTGTCTGGTGGACCCCAGCCATAAACAAACTATACAATAGAAGGAGTAAGCTACTACATGATAGAACAAAATCCCAAAAAGGGAAGGCATCTCTGATCAGTATTAGCAAAAAACTACGGGCACTCATAAAATCGTCTAAGGCCAGCTTCGAGAGAAAAATTGCACAGGACACTAAGGATAATCACAAGGCTTTCTTTAGTTATGTTAGGAACCTGGGTGGGAATTCCCAGATATGCTCAGAATTAGTCCAAAATGACAAAAAATACACCGAACCCACAGACATTGCCAATATCCTAGCTGACAGGTTCAGCGCAAACTCCCCCCCCTCCCCACCAAAAGGGCAAATATCTATCCCAGCAGAGTGCTGCCCCCCTGACATCTCAGATGCTCAGGTAAGAGCCGCCCTCTCCAAAGCAAAAAACACAGCATCAATGGGACCAGACGGTGTCCCGGGCTGCGTCTTACATGAACTCCAAGAAGAGCTAAACCTAAACATAAAACTACTGTTCAATCTCAGCCTTACTACAGGATATGTACCCAAAGAGTGGTGTACAGCAACAGTGGTCCCACTCCACAAAGGTGGTGCCTCAACAGATCCTGGAAACTATCACCCCATAAGCCTGACTAGCTTGATCTGCAAAGCTATGGAAAGGATCATCATGGACCTCATAAATAAAGATACTGGGGACCTACAGACACTGGATCCTACCCAGTTCGGCTTTGTTAAGGGCAGATACTGCCTCTTAAACCTGGTTGATTTCTTTGAAACAGTCACCAAGGCCATTGACGAGGGGAAGGTGGTCCACACAGCCTACCTGGACCTCACAAAAGCCTTCAATACAATACCCCACTCGGGCATTATAGATAAGCTCACCAGCTTAAATATAAACCCCTATGTCACTAGATGGGTTGCAAACTGGCTCAAGGACAGAACCCACATGGTTAGAATTGCTGGAGCCATGTCAGACTCCAAACCAGTTACAAGTGGCTTCCTACAAGGCTCAGTCCTGGGACTTCTCTTGTTCGGTATATATTTCTCAGAGGTACAGGCCAACACAGAAGGACTGTGGCTGACCAAGTTCGCAGATGACTGCAAACTGGGCACCATAATCGACTCTCCAGCCGACACAAGCATCCTCCAAAAGGGCCTCATAGAAACAGACAACTGGTGCCAGAGCCATGGCCTCAAGCTAAACACCAAAAAGTGTATAGTCATCCCCTTTGGCAAAAACAAAGTGGCCACAAATTACCACATAGGTGGTAATCCATTAAATACAGAAGAAGTAATTAGGGACCTGGGGATGCAAGTTGATAGCAATCTCTCATTTGACAACCATGTGGCCAAAGTGGTTAGAAGAACATTTTATATAGCCCACCTAATCATGAAGGGATTCACATCTAGATCAGGGGAGGTCATTGTGCCTCTTTACTCATCCCTCATCAGGCCCATAATTGAGTACAATGCCCCTTTTGGGATGTACCTTACCAGACACCTGCAGCAACTGGTAATACCCTAAAAGTACCTCACCAAGAGGATCAAAGGGCTCAAACAGATGCCATATGCTGCCCGGTTAAAGAAACTCCAGCTCTACTCAATGGCATACCGCCTGCTCAGAGGCGATCTGTGCCTGACATATAAATCCATGTCCAACCCGGAATTAATGGACATGCTGCACCTCAGAAAATCCAAATCCCATCGAGCTAAGCACTTGAGAGACTTGAACCTCAGCACTGAAATAAATAGGACATGCTGGAGGGACAGATTCATAACCCAGAGGCTCCCTTCACTCTGGAATAAAATCCCAGTCCAGGTTAGGCAGAGTCCCTCATTGACTCTCTTCAAGAGGAATCTTGATGAGTGGATGGGAGATTGTAGGTTTACCCCGGGTATCACTTCTGTGTCACTGTTAGACGGAGGCACAGTATACTAACCTCGAAAAAGGGCATAGCAAAATTAATTTAAAATGGGTGACGAAAGCCAAACACACTCTGGCTAGGCTTATAAATGCCCTAGGGCAGATAGCCTAGTATGAACCTATGAACCTATGAACCTATACCCTGCTTATTCACAGATTGAATGGATGTCTGATGTGTCAGTGTTCACCCTGTCATTTGCAGACTGTGGCATGCCCTTCAGTTCAACGTTGGTACTGTATCGGCCTACAGCACCTCGGGTGTTTTTGTTGCAAGATACCTGTATCCTGAGTTTGTGGATACTTGTGCAGATAGGCATTTCTTTGCAACATTCCATAATCGGTAAGCATTATCAGGATGTTTGCATTTTGCAGGCTACTGATTGCTAAAAATTGTAGGTAGGTCATGAATACAGTTGCACACTTAGTATTTATTTATTTATTTGAAATGTGTTTACTGGGAAAGTTCAACTGGACAGGAATCCCATTTTCAGCCGAGGCTTGGGGAGAAAAATTCCAACATACATAGTTCAATTAATAAACAACATAATATTATCACGAGGTGCAGTAACAAATAATAGAATCAACATACAGGATAAATAAAGTCAGATCAGAAAATCATACAGTAAATATTAAAGAACAGTCATAGAATATTGAACAGCTAATAAAGTATAATCGGTAGAGATAACCAATGGTAAAGATGTTAAGCATTTTAAATATGGGCAAAAGGCTAAGAGAAAGGAAAGCAATTTTATAGTTGGGGGTAGATTAGGAAATGGAGTTAAAGTAGGGACCTATCAAAGAAGTAACTGATGTTTTGGCTAATAAGAGAAGGGAGGAAAAGAAAGGGGGAAAAAGAAGAACAAGGGATGAAGAAGGAATAAGGAAGGGAGGGGAGATAAAGGAAGAGAGGGAAGGAGTAATGGGTAGTGTCAGCCTGGTGTAAGACGTGTACAGAGCCAGGAGTTAAGGAGAAATCTCTTTAGAGGTTGTTTGAATATGTGACTATATAGCATTGCTCTAATATATGTAGGAATACTGTTGTGACCTTAGCTACTGAGTAAGAATATGGGCAGTGACTGATACATTATTTTGGTTTGTGCATTTCAAGGAGGTGTTTTTTCAGATGAGTTAAGAGGGTGATTAGGGAGGTAATGGTTAAGAATGGTGCTGGTTGCTAGGCAAGATGAGGATTTCTATACCATTTTATCAGCAAGGTGGAGTTGTGTGAACCTGAGGTCTTGAGGTAGCTCAAGCCAGTTTAAATATCTTTGGACAGAGCAGTGGTGGGAGTTGTGTGACTAACTGGCTACAAGTGTAGCTACTTTGTTACAGCAAAGCTCAAGTTTTAATCTTAGTGAGATATGAATGTTAGTAAAAATGGGTGAGACATATAGTAGTGAAGGAAGGTTATACGCATAGGGTTCATAGGTGTATACTAGGCTAAGGCCCTGGAGCCTTTACAAGCTTAGCCCATAGAAGTGCCTTGGCATCGTGCCACTGGATGTTAATTTCCCAATGCCTCTATCAGGTAGAGCCACTGGAGTGATCCCCGGGGTGAACTTTCTATTTCTCATCCACTCATCAAGATTTCTCTTGAAAATGGACAGTGAAGTGCTGTGCTTGACATGTATGGGAAGTCTATTCCAGAGCATGAGCAGTTTCTGGGTTATGAACCTGTCCCTCCAGCATATTCTGTTGATTGTGGTAATTAGGTTGAGGTCTCTGGAGTGTGTGGTGCGAAGGGATTGGGATTTCTTTAGATGTAGCATTTCTAACAGAGCTGTGTCAGGCATGGCTTTGTAAGTCAACAAGAGATCGCCTCTTAATAGATGATATGAGACAGAGAATAGCTGGAGTTTTTTGAGTCTGTCCATGTAGGACATGTGTTTAAGTTCTATGATCCTCTTTGTGAGGAACTTTTGTGGCTTTTCAAGCTGTTCCATGTGTCTAATGAGGTACATGCCAAGTGGGGCATTATACTCAATGATTGGCCTAATGAGGGAAGAGTAGAGAGAGAGAGAGAGATGATGACCACTTTTTTCCTGGATGCAAAACCCTTAGTAATGAGATGTGCCACATAGAAGGACTTTCTGACCACAGTGGCAATGTACTGGTCGAAGAAGAGTTTGCTGTTAACCTGTGTCCCCAGATCTCTTATAAAACATTCAGTGGGCTCCCATTGATGTGGTAATTAGTGGGAACTGAGTTTTTCCCAAAGGGGATGATGACACATTTTTTGGCATTAAGCTTAAGGCCATGGTTTTGACACCAGTTATTGGTCTCAGTGAGGCCTTTCTGTAGGATGTCTACATCACTTGGGGAGTTAATAATGGTTCCCAGCTTGCAGTCTGTGAACCTGGTCAGCCAGAGTCCCTCCATGTTGACCTGGACTTCTGAGAGATAGATGCCAAACAGGAGAGGACCCAGGAGCAATCCCTGTGGGACTCCACCCATGACTGGTTGGCAGTCTGACTTGGAGTCTGCTACTTTCACACTGTGGGTTATGTCTGTGAGCCAATTTTCAACCCACCTAGTGATATAGGGGTTGATGCCTAGTTTGGTGAGCTTATCAATAATTCCTGAGTGGGGAATGGTATCAAAGTCCTTGGCCAGATTGAAGTAGACTGTATGAACTGCCTTGCCTTCATCCACACCTCTGGTTACTAACTCAAATAATTTAACGAAGTTGGGCAGGCATGATCTACCATTCACAAAACCAAATTGCATGGGATCTAGAGTTTGGAGATTCCCTATATTCTTGTTAATTAGGTCCATGATGATGATGCGCTTCATAGCCTTACATGTCAGACTCGTCAGGCTAATGAGGTGAAAATTCCCAGTGTCTGTAGTCTCTCCCCCTTTATGGAGAGAGATGACTGTAGCAGTGCGCCATTCGGTAGGGTCATAGCCTGAAGTGAGACTGTGATTGAACAGGGCACACAGATGTGGTGCCACTTCACTTTGTAGTTCTTGTAGAACACATCCAGGGATATTGTTGGGTCCCATGGAAGCTCTATTCTTGGCCTTGGTCAATGCAGCTTTAACCTGTGCTGCAGTAATGCTGGGTGCCTGGCCTTCCTCCGGTATTGTGATTGGTCCTTTAGAGGAAGAGAGAGGGGTAAAGTTGGCACTGAATCTGTTGGCCAGTATGTTGACAATATCTGTTGGATCAGTATAGGAGGTACCATATTGCAGTAACTCAAAGCAAACCTGGGTACTGCTATGGAGATTCTTGATATAACTATAGATGGCTGTGTGGTTGTTTCTGGTGTCTGCTGCAATTCTACCTTCATAATTGGCTTTAGAGGTTTTAATGAGGGATCTCAACTTTTTGTTGAGGCAAATAAGGGAGTTTTTTCAGCCTTGGGACTTCACCTTTTTCTGCAACAGTTTCTTCCTTCTGTTGTAGAGTTTATTAATGCCAGGAGACCATGAGCTTGTCTTCCTTTTTTTTGGAGGAGAGCATCTTGGTTTTGCTGGGTATGGCTAGTTCCATGCATTTATGTACGTGTTTGTAAAGTGCATTGGTGTATGATTCGGTAGTCGTGCATCTATTTTCCATTGATATGGGTGCCGTGAAGTTAGCCACCTCTGTTTTTAGGAGCCAAAAGTCAGGTTTGGAGAAGTTTTTCATGGTGGTTACCTTTGTGGGGGTGTGTGTATGAGATGTGGAATTCCATGGTTATTAGTTTGTGGTCTGATCTAACCAGGGAGGAACTGACTATTGGTGTAGAGCAATGGTTGCCAATGTTTGTAATAACCAGGTCAAGGATGTTGCTTCTTTTAGTAGGGGTAAGAATGAGCTGGTCCAGGGCATCAGAATGGATGAATTCTTGAAAGCATTGGGCCAGTGCATCGGTGCATGAGTAGTTTTACCAGTTAATGGAGGGGTAGTTGAAATCACCTAGTATGAGAGTGTTGGGTTGGACCCTAACAGTTTCCAGGGTGCTTAGGAATGTGGAGTGAAAGTCTTGGGACATGGCTGGGGACCTATAGCAGTCTATAACCTGAATCGCCATCTTACCCAATGTTAGTTGAACCTGAAGTATCTCAGATGCGTTATGCTTGGCTGCTAATCCAGAGGTGTGCATATCCTTTATGAATATGGAGACACCACCACCTTTGGAGCTTTGGTCCATGTTCTGAGGCCAAAAGGTGTGGAATGAGTTATAGCCTGGTAGTGCAGGGGTACTTTCTGCTGCTTTAAACCCGGTCTCTGTTACAGCACAAATGTCGATGTACTCCATTTTGAGGAGTGTTTCAAGCAGGTGCATGTTGAGATGTAGACTTCGAGCATTGAGCAGCATAATCCTCAGATTGCATTTATTTATAGCTCTTATGGTGGTAATTTGGTCTTTGGAACATTGCCTAAAAAGGCACTATAGGGGTGGCAAGAACCTTAGCCAGTATCTGGAAACCCAGGGGTGACAGATGCAGGCCATCTCTAGCAAAGCATCGAGGTCTGTCAATCATGTCATCCCAAGCAGACGGATACTGGATCCCCTTAGAATGACACAAGAAACAGCCAATTGTTGATGTCAGTTATTTTCTGCTTGTACTGCGGTATCATTCTGGGCAATAGTAGGATGCTGCTCAGGGCTAGGGTCATACCTACTAGAGAACTTCTTCGACCAACACACAGACACCAGCTCCAAAAACAGATGAATACTTTATTAACAGGTTTAGCGCGTTCTTCCCCTGATAGGAACTTCCTCAGAACAACTGACATTAAATTACGCAGCCCTTAAATACACATGACCCTGTAGTTAATAGAATAATCACATAATTACCTCAATTAAGCAAAACCATCTTACAAACTTTAAATACTTAAAACATATAATATTGCACACAATACCTGAATACAAAATTACATTGCTATAAAATTCTCCATAAAATCTTAAAAGTTTAAAATACAGTACATTTATACAACCCTAACCCATTAAATGTTTTAATTTTAAAATACATGCTATATTAATGGCTTCATTAATACCTGGATACTGAGTTGCATCCAACCTTAATTGCCACTTTAACTCACTCATATCCAGGTGCAAATCAACAACTTGCCCCTGGGGGTTCTTTATTAACTGTTCAAATAACCAAAAACTTAAAACAATGGTCACCATATTCCCTGATATGCCTATACAGGGCATTAGCTATTTTCCCCTTTCTAACATCATTAACATGCTCACTAATGCAACACTTAAAATACCTACAGGTCTTCCCCACATAACAAACAGGACACTTTTGGCACTTGGCCATATAAACATTAGAACTACCACAATTGTAGTGTCCCTTAATGGTAACATTTTTACCATTAAATTTAAACTTGACACTGGTTTCTAAAATGTGGGTACACCGATTACATCTCCCACACTTAAAATTCCCTTTGAGTCGATTGGAACTTCCACTATTAATACTCTTATTTAGCTCAAAAAGGTTTTTGAAAGACCTGTCCTTTCTAATTTTCTAATTCTAATTTTCTTTAGGGTCATACCTGCCTGGGCCACATAATCCGAGAGCTCCTGCATGTCTCTTTTCATATAGTCCAGGGAGGTACTTGTTGTGGAGTGACCTTAGTGCATGTGTTATGTGTCGGATTCTGGCACCTGATAGATAGCTGACTGTTACCTTCTCCTTATTCAACCTAGCGAATGGGACATCAGTGTGCCTCACTATCAAGTCACCTATGATTAGTGTTTTGGGCAAGCTGTTTTGCCTTAGGGGCTTAGGTTGAGGGGCACAATGTGTAGGTGAGCTATGTGTGTTGTAGCTTGTGCTGTGATGTGGTGGTGAGTGCATTTCTGCCTTGGAGGTCTCTGCTGTTTGGGTAGATTTCCATTGAGAGCCTCCTCAAAGGTGGGTGTGTGGTTTGTATTTTTATGTGAGAGCTGTGATAGCGGGTGTTCTGGAGGGCTATGTGTTGCATGTGGTGTGGTACATATGTTGACCTTTTCCTCTTGACCAGCAATTCCTATCTTGGCTTGAGAGTACATGGCTTCCAATTTGGATAAATACTTGCATCTCTCACATGTCTCACAAGTGTTGGGAGGTAAGAGGAGTAGGTTGTCTATGTACATAAGGCAGTTGCTACACTGCTTCAGAATGGCCAAGTTCACCAGGTAAATAGGAGAAAGCACAGGGAACTGACCTTTATACATGTCAAGAGGGATGGTCATTATTACTAAGTACTGGAGCTGTTTCCTTATATATTCCTTTTACAGGAAAAAATTTCACTCAAGGTGTCTGAGTCTGTGTAGAGCATTGCCAAAGACTTGAGGGCAAACTAATATGCAGACCTTGAAAATTTAAGGATGAAGTATTTAGGCAAATATTCTGAAGTTAGAAATAAATCACGTGGTACTTACTGAAAAATAAAGAATTAGTTGTCAAGAATTATGAAAACAGGGGAGTTGCATGAATGCCTACTGCCTGGCTACTACTAATGCTGGTTTCAGCATAGCTTCACTCTGTTAGGATACAATACTCCTTTGCTTCTTCTCTCACCAGAAGCAAAATGTTAGCACCAATCCCAAGAAGAGAAGCAGGTTACTGCCTGTTTGGTGATCCACAGTCTTGTCTCAGATGATGCAAGGGTGTGCAGGCTTGTAGCCTTTTTCTGGTAGATGCCTTAAATAGCAACAAGACCAATTAGGTACGTTAAACACAGACACTCACTCTCCAACCAGAAAGAGCCAGGAATCAATGCACTCTGCTCCTACCCTCACCAGGATCAGAATATAAGCACAGAGGCTGGCTTAATGGTTAAGGTGCTTACCTTACAAAGATTCCAAGCTGTTACCTATAAATCAGTTATTAAACTTTCTGGTGATCAGCAGTCTCCAGGAAATAATGTAACTGCACTACTTCACTCACCAGGAGAAAACAGAAGCACTAATCCCAAGATGAATAATGATTTGCTAGAGTAACTCTTGAGGAGCTGATAAGGAAACATTTTGATGTGTAGAGCATGCCCAGTTTTTGATGCGATGTTTTTTGCACTTTTGAATATGAAGATCAATTTTCAGTTGATCATTTGTTATGACACCAAGTAACTTTGTGTCAGGTGCAACTTCCATTTCAGTAATGTTGAGAAAGGATATTTTGAATGTTTCTTCTATGTGTGTTTGGGATTTGGAGAGAAATAAGAGCAGTTTTGTTTTATTTGGATTTAGGAAAAGCTGATTGTCACTGTGCCAGCTTTCAATATTGTTGAAAGCCTACTGACTGATAGATTGTAACTGGGAAAGACTATCAGATGAGCAGATGATAGTAGAGTCATCTGCTTATTGTATATGTGTGGTTTGTTTGGAGGATGTATGTAGATCATTTGTGTGTATATATATATATATATATATATATATATATATATATGATCTAGGACGTTTGCTCAACTGAGCAAACGTCCAAATCCATAAAACCCGAACACACTTTATTGAAAGCGCTTTTATCGAAAAAGCACTTTCGTTAAAGCGTGTGACAAAATAAAAAAAAAAAAAAAACACTACATTTACATTTTAGCAGGGGGGCTTCACCCCCCTGCATCCCCCTATGTGGGGAGGCTGTGCCCCCACATCCCTCTACTTTAATATTCTCCCACTGAGACCACACTGCAGTGGGGAAAAGGGAAATTTCCCATACCCACACCGTAGTACAGCCTCGGCAACAGTCATACTTACACAAAAGTGCTTCTTTGGTGAAAAGCACTTTCGTGTACATATGTCCGGACGTTTCGATTTCGGTCATCTGCTCAGTCGAGCAAACATCCTAGATCCATATATATGTATATATATATATATATATATATATATATATATATATCTATATATATATATATATATATATATTTATATGCGTGTGTGTGTGTGTGTGTGTGTGTTCAAAGGAGAGGACCAAGTAAGGAGCCTTGTGGGACACTGTATTAAATGGGAGAAACAAGGAGTAAGTAGAGAGCCATTTAACTGACTGTAGCCAGTTAAATAGGAAGTTAGAGAAGCAAGTGACTGTTCTACTGGAAGAGCCTGAAGGAGATATTTTTCAAAGTAGTTTGATATGTGAGACTGCATCAAAATCTTTAGATAGATCAAAAAGAGGAAAAAACGAAATTGTTATCTCTGGCTTTAATGTTGTGGTCCAAAAATGGGAACAAGTGCAGCTGTTGTGCTGTGATCTGGGTGAAAGCTGTGTTGGGTAGCAGTTAATATATTTTCTTGGAATAAGTATTGTAAATGTTTATGAATGCACTTTTCTAAGATCTTGGAAAGAGTGGACAAGATTGCATTTGGTCTGAAGTTTATTTCAATGAAGTTCCCCCTTTATGAAGAGGAATAATGTACATTTTTGTTCTTGATAGATGGGACTTATGACTCATGAATAGATTGTTTGATCAAGATGGGTAGGCAATACAGGGGGCAGCGATCTTTACATATTCATATGGGAGACTGTCTACAGAGGATGAGTAGGGCTTAAGTTTGTGCAATAAATTTTTCATATAGGAAGTAGAGACAGATTTTAAGTTGAAAATGGTATGGTTAGAACTTTGAAGTTTGTCAGGGGAGGCAGGATTCTGTAGGGAGTTTTGGGTGAGGGTGGCTATTGAGTCTACAAAGTGAGTGTTAAATTTAGCAGCAGTTTCTAAGGGTGAGATGTCTGGACAAGGGTTCTGGGTACTAGGAATTACAGGGTTTAATATTTTCTTTTTTTTTTTTTTTTTTTAAATATTTTTATTCATTTCCAAAAACAAGAAAACATGAATGCAGGTTATTTATGACATTGAAGTATTTACAACTTATTTAAAAAGGTAGGCTAAAACCTCTAAACAGATATCAAACATTAAAACCAAAATAAAGTATTTACAAGGGTGTCTATTGTTGACATTTAATTGACTTTCTATACAATTGTTTCCTGATTATAATCTGCTGCAGTCATTATTCTCCAGTATTTCAGTTACTTTTTGCCATGCTACGTATAATGATGTAGTTCTTTCAGTTCTTCCTTTAATAGTGTTAATTTCCAATTGCGATACTGCTGACACCATATTCATGAATTGCTTAAAAGTTGGAGAAGCTTTGGATTTCCAGTTTGATGTAATGTTCTTCCTTGCAATAGCTAGGAGAGTCCATAAGATTACATATTTTGTTCTTGGCACACAGTTGGGTACAGGTACCTTAAATAAAATAATAGATTTGGAAATCTGGAATTTATCATTGAATACCATTTGCAGAAAATAATTTATTTTATCCCAATATGGTTTAATCAAATGGCATTCGTAGAACATATGTTGCCAGTCTGATTTTATTGATAAATCACATCTCCAGCAGCCAATATTTTTCTTAAACATAAGTTCCATTTTATGAGGGGTTACATAAGATCTGTGTATGAATTGCCATGTAAAAAGTCTCCAGTGTTATGAAGGTGATGTCTGCTTTGGAGAGAGAAGAATTAGTTTTTTATCTTTGTCATTTGGCACATGTCCATTAACTGATCTATAATAATTCCATATTTTGTCATTATTATGCATTTTTATTTTTTTGTTTGTTTTATAAATAGATGATAAGTATCCCTTTCCAGTAAAGGGTTGATTTGTTAGTAATATTATATGTTCTATAAGGTTAGGAACATTTTGTCTTATTGATGGTTGCATTGTTTCTTGTTTGCTTAATATATACTGTCTTAATTCTTGTACATGTAACCACGAACTATCTTCCATATTTAATTTCTGTTTAATCTGGTCTATTGTCAGAGGTTTTCCAGAGTTTAGCAATTGATGCCAATATATTAATCCCTTTTCTTTAAGCATGTTGACTACTTCCATATTAAATGTTATTATATTACCTTGTGTGTACGATACTGGATATAAAAGAAATGACCATGCTTTAATATCAGGATTGCTATTAATAAGATTTTAGAAAATTTTTAATGTGTAAGTAATGTATTTGGAACTTATATTTTTATTCTTATGTATCATCATATATTCCTTCATCAGCCATAGAAAATTGTTTGGTATGAAATCTGTATACTTATTTGCTGCTACAAATCCTGATTTTAACCAGATTCTCTCATGAACTAGCTTCCATTTTGATGTATATTTTGTATTTAGCCATAATGATATTGTTTTAATAATGGATGAATGCAAATATATTTCTATGTCTGGTAAACCTATGCCACCTATATCCCAATCATCTAGATGATACTTCATAGCTATCCTTGGTTTTTTTGGATACCATAGGAATCTTACCATTAAATCATTTAATTGTTTTAGGTGCGATTTAGCTGGTGGCAAAATACAAGCTTGTATGACATAAAGAATTTTTGGAAATATGATCATTTTAATTATATAAAGCCTTTCTTCCATTGAAAAGAAGAATTTATTCCATCTTTGTATTAGATTTTTAATATTATTTAAGGTCTCTTTATAATTTGTTTCAATTGTAGTATCTAGGTTGTTAGTTATTATAATTCCCAAGTATTTAATTATATTATCGGTAGAGATATATTTATGGTATTTTTTATTTAGATCTTTTTTATTAGTATTTATAAGCAATACATTTGTTTTGCTCTCATTAAATTTAAGACTTGAAAAGTTTTGAAAGTTTTGAATTGAGTCCCATAATGCTTTAAACTGCTATTATTATTTTTTAAGGTAATTAAACTATCACCAGCAAAAAGTTGAATTTTAAGCTCTAGGCTGTTGTCTAGTTGTATTCCTTCAATATTTTTATCCATACGTATATTATTTGCTAAGGGTTCAATGACTAGCGCAAACAATAACGGAGAAAGAGGGCAGCCTTGTTTTGTGCCCTTAGTTATTTTAATAGATTTAGACAGACAAGATCCCAGTTTTATATAAGCCAATGATTTTTCATATAATGATTTTATTAACAAAGTGAAGTTGTTTGAGAAGCCATATTCTTCTAAAACTAACCACAGATAATCCCAGTTCACTGAATCAAATGCACTATTTATGTCTAAGCTAATAACATTCATTTTGTTTTTTGTGACATTTATATAATCAATTAAGGAAAGAATTCTTTTAACGTTGTCATACGTTTTCCTATCTTTTATAAAACCTGTTTGATCCCCCTCTATCAAAAGTGGTAGTAATTGTTTTATTCATGCAGCATGTATTGCCATAAAAATTTTATAATCTATATTAAGAAGTGAAATGGGTCTGTATGATGAACATTCACTGGGATCTTTATTTTGTTTCAGAATTGGTGATATTAATGTGTACTTCCAAGAAGGAGGAATGTCTTTACCATTTTTAACTGATGTAAAGACATTCAATAACAACAGCAAAGCCTCATTTGATAGTAATTTAAACATTTCTGGGGTGATATTATCTATACCTGGAGCTTTGTTTAATTTTAGCTTATTTACTTCAGCTTTAAGTTCTGTCATTGTTATTTGTTTATCTATTAGTTGTACCTGCTCCTCTAATAACCTAACTTTAACATTGTTTTTGAGAAAAGCTTTCAATGCTGAATGTGTTTCTGTTTTCTCATTTTGATTATTAAGTTTATGAATAAATAGCCTAAAAGCTTCTAGTATTCCTTCTAAATCAGATACTTTCTTTTTGGTTTCTATATTATGTATTTCCTTGATTTGATTTGTTTTAATAATCTTTTTAGTCCTATTTGCTATTCTTCATTGGTTTTTAGGGTTCATTGAATAGTAACATAGTTTAATTTTTTCTAAGTTGATCATTGTTTTGTGGTGTAGCGTCTCTGAGTATTTCTTAGTATCTTCTAGTTCTTTTATTAAGTTGGTGTTTCCATTTTGAATATCAAGCTTTAAATTATCTACTTTTGACTGTAATTCCATTAATTCCTTATTCCACTGTTTTGGTTTATTTTTATACCATCCCACCGCTCTTCCATATAGGTATGCTTTCAATGCATCCCATATATATATTTCAGATACATCTTTTGTAAGATTGCTATCTAGGAATGTTTGTGTCTCTTTAATATAAAATTCCTTAAAATCTTTGAGATTTGTTATGTAAGATGGTATTCTTGTTACTGATATCCTTCTCTTGAAACATAAGTCTATCTCAAACGTTATGGTGTTATGGTCCGAAAATGGACATGAAATTGTCTTGACTTTATTTAATTTAGAGGTTAAATCCTTTGTTATGTACACTCTATCTATTCTAGAGTATGTATTATGTCTATGGGAAAAATGTGTAAAGAATAGTGAATCTGGGAAAGCATACTCATTTATGTCAACTGTATTAAAAGTTTCAACAAACTCAGATAACAACTTTGTTAAAGGTGATCTCTTACGTGTAGTTTTAGTATTTGTGTCAGTTTCTTTTATAATGCAATTGAAATCTCCAGCTATGATTAAATTGCATTTGGTATATTGTACAATGTCTTCTAAGTGTTGTTTGGCCACTCTAACACCTAGTCCTGGTATCCAATAAATATTCACTAATGTATATATCATTTCATTGATAGATATTGTCACTAGACAAAACATTCCTGAGTTGTCATGGAATGTATTTATGATTTTAGGCATTAAAGTAGTGTTTTTCCACAAAATTACTATCCCCCTTCACTTCTGATTATAGGTGGAACTTACTAGTATTGTATAATTTTTATTGTTTATTTTATTTATGTCTTCCTGTGTAAGGTGTGTTTCCTGTAAAAATACTAGTTGCGCTTCACATAGCTTTAAATATCTATAAAGACTTCCCCTTTTGCAGCTATTATTTAAACCATTTACATTAAGAGATATACATTTTGCAATTGGATTTATATTAGCTTTGCTTTTATCCATATTCATATACTCGTAACAATGTGTAGATGTGTGTACATGAAGAGAATGACTTGTTCTTTCTTCTTCCAACAGTATTACAATAGATTATAGACACCCAATAAAAGTAAATTACAAGATCATAACTGAGAACAATATAAGATAAACAACCACCAAACCCTCCATGAGAAAAACATCTCATCCTTGAATGATCTAATCATTCAAGCGATCTCTAAGTCTGCATTTCAGCATCCTCCCCGGCCCGCCATATGGTAGTTTTATAATGAAAAGTATCTTATATATCTTTTAAGTATACATGTATCTGTCTTTACAGATTACTTAAATACAGTCTTTATCTATTTTTGATATTTTATAAAACACTAAGGCAACACAACTATACATAGATTTAATACTTAACTATTTGTTTTTGTTTAAATTGTAAAGGAAAATATTTTATTTTAATATATCTTTTGTGTAGCAATAACGGTTATGCATCTTAAAAATAATATGCTTGCTGTCTATCTCCCTTATAGTGTGAGTGGCATTCATAGGTATCAAATTTATTGTAATGGTCTACATATATATATATATATATATATATATATATATATATATATATATATACATATATATACATATATATACATATACATACACACACACACACACACACACATATATATATATATATATATATACACACATACATACATACACACATATATGCATACATACATAAAAAAAAAAAAATGTTAAGCATTATATGCATCAGTTAACCATGCCACAAGTAGATTAAATCAGAAAGTATCCGTAACAATGATTATAACATTACATTTGTATTGCCACTGGCATATTTCATCGCTAGTGTACCACATATGTCATATGTCAAATAGCAACTCATACTCCTTATGATATTACAGGACTTATCTGCAGTGTTATAACTGTAAGGTTGGAAAATATGAGAAGCAAAGTAGGCTTTAAATATGCTATAACACAATTGTTTGCTACTTATTACTGTCAACTCTTCTACATACACAGGAAAAGATAACCTTATATGACCATCAACCATTTTCCTTCATTTTTCTCTTCATCCTTCTATTCTCCATTTTTAATAAATATTTGTTTCTATTGTGGTTTCTTTGAATTTAGTGAGGGTACTCCATATCATATTATAGATAATATACAACGTTTAAACAGAGAACATGCCCAATATAGAGACATATTCTCAACTCAAGTGGTCCACACCATATATTTACAACACTGCAGTCAGAAATATATTAATGAATATGCAATAACTAGCAGCTTTGCAGCATGTGTGTGTCTCTAACAAGTACATACCTATAGGATATTAAAAAGAATAGATAGCACGCTCTTGTTTCATAATTAACAAATGCACACAGCCTGGTATTTATTTTCATAGACATAAATTAGACCTGTTACTTATATGCATATCAGGTACCAACAGCAATATGTTAGTAAATGCCTATGCTATTCAAATCATATTTTAATGCTGATTGATATGAGATGTAGCTGACAATGGCTTTAGCGTTTGTGATGTTATATAATATATATTCAGTATTATAAGTAAAAGTATGTTGCATGTCTATTTGCAATCTAAGGTTCAAGGCTGATCAATTTAGACATACAAGACAATCTCTTTAGCCTTGGTTATATAATGGGAGTTACTGTGTCTCTACACAACCATTCATTTTCAGTGAGGATGCTCAATATTAATGTAACTTGCCTTTAATAAAAGCATACTTATAATTCAGCAGTTCTTTCCTATACACACACATATAAAACAATATCATAAGCAAGACTGAGATTTTTTCTTGCTCATTACTGCTTAATGATTGTGCTACTTGAACAATTTCATATTTACAGAGTATCTTGATAATTAAACAGCAACTCTTTTTCCCCTTAAAATGCCTAATAACACATAGTTACATTCATGAACCTTAATTGACTTACTATCCTTAAGGTTGAGTACACTAGCTGCAGTGTGTTTACAAATATGTTATATAGTTCCAGTCAAGGACTTAAATATATTAAATTTTTATAAAATTAAGTTAAATTATAGTAATTTACGTGGGTGATCTTATCAGAAAAGATTATAGTAAAGTCTGTATGTGTTAACTATTCATACAGTTTCTTCCAAGTGATATACTTCTTTTTAAGCTTTGTGTGCTGTTTATGTGTACAATTCAAAATGAATAACAAATATTACAATATAATAAAACGTCATGTATGTGTTGATACCTTCTAAATTCATTAGGTACTTCAGTGTACTTTTAATATTTGTTAAAACTGTAAAAGCACTTTGCCATCTCATAAATAGTGTGCTGGTTACTTTAAGTAGCTTAGGAGCTGACACCACACCCATACTGTCTTGTTTTAGTGCTGACATCACTCATGACTGTTTACTTTCATTTTGTGCTATTAGAAGGTTTAACACACTGTAATGGATTCTAACTGAAGAACCTTCATTCAGGGGTGGTACAATAAGAGTTCCCAGCTCGTGACCATGGTGGGAAGACAAAAACAAAGTGAGTGAAGTTTTTAGGGCTTTTTTTAAACTGAACACCAGCTCATTAAACTTCTATTAGTTTTCTTAACATTAAGGGCAGATATACAAGCCAAACAGTTGTTTGTTAGTCAAAAAGGCACTTTTAGCATCAAAGAATAGATAATTACTTTTCAAGGCACTTGTTGACAGTTATTACTATCAGTTTTTATATATTATTATGTGTATTAAATAATTCAGTTTAGATATTTCATGCAGCTTAGTGTAAATAATATAAAAAGAATCATGCTCATTTAAATACACCACATTAATATGTCAGTGTAAATACATCATATTCTATACTAGCAGTAAAAGGCAGGTAATTTATAAATTAACTATCTAAACATCATTTAGAGTTAGAAAAATCATGACTGTAAGTATTTACACTGTAATAGAGAAAGATATGTTACCTTGCTTTCTTTAGGGTTGTTTGCTTTAGTTATAAAATGTCCTGCTTATCTTGTATTTATATTGTTTCAAAGACTGACACATGTGTAAAGCATGAATGCTTTCAAAGAACTTTTTTGCCTTACAGAGCAGATAGAAGACAATAATGTTTGTGTTTTTCATATGTCTTTTATCGTTTCTTCTTCTTCTTGTCAGCAGAGCTCCATTCATTTTTTTCTAAGTGACACCTAACCCCAAATTGGGAGAAATCCATTTCTTCCACATTATCCAAGGTTTTATTAGCTGAAAGATAAGAAACTGTTGCTTGAAGAGTGTCAAAAGTTTTAGGACCTTCAGTAAAAAATATTTTTATTCTTGCAGGGAACAGCAAGTGGACTTTAAGTTGTCTTTTTTTCAATTACTTTATCAGAGGGAGACATTCTTTTCTTGCAGTTATAACTCCAGCAGAATAATCATTATCAAATCTGATTATGTTGTCTTTGTATTTAACTGGAGAAGTTGACCATGCTGTTTTTAAAATAAGTTCCTTGTCCTGTGATGAAAAAAACTTTACTATTATTGATCTTGGGTGATTTTTTGATTTGATAGTTGATGAAGCAGCTCTTAAGGATCTGTGGGCTCTTTCAATTCCATAAGAAAGAGCTTCAGGCAATTTTAAAAATTCTGGTAACCAGGTAGTAAGGAAAGTCACCATGTTATCTCCCTCTGTTTTCTCTGGTAGCCCATAGATGCGAAGGTTATTTCGCCTGGACCTGTTCTCTAGATCCTCTATTTTATTTTGTAATGAAGCATTTTGTTGTGATAAAAATGTAGCTGAAGATCTTGTTCTGAGAGTCTGCTCTCAGTATCATTCAAGGATCTCTCTATGTCAACTATTTGAGACTTCTGTTGCGTCATTATTTCTTGTAGTTGCTGTATTTGTTTTGTAGATCTCTCCTCAAAAGTGTCCAGTTTGGTATTCATTTTGTCAAATTTCACTGACAAGTCTTGTATAGCATTTAATAAAGACTGTATCTCCTTTTTCATCGTCTGGTCCTGTGTGGTATGCTTAGAAAAGCTCATTTTTAGTAGATTCAGATACCTTCCTTCTTGTTTTTGACAGGAAAAATAATGTTTAAAGCCAATTTTTTTGCACTGTAGACTTCTAGTGATATTAGTAGAAGTAATTCAACAAAATAGGTTTGTCTACAATATCTAGTTTTTAAAAATTCCTGTCAGAAATATCTTTTGAGTACAGAGCTGAGAAAAGATGCTGCCAACCAGTCTACATCCTAGCCATGCCCCCCCGGTTTAATATTTTCTTGATAGTGGACAGCATTTTTTTTCGGGGCAGGGTTGTGTTTTTGGTTATCCTGTGGTTTGAAGTAATAATATTTATTATCAGAAGTAACTTGTTTTTTTTTGTCATATTTTGAAGTTGTGTAGGTCTGTAGGTGAGCTTGAGATTTGTATTTTTGGCAGTTTCTCCAAGCTTTGTCTCTCATAAAGATTAATTGTCTACTCGAAGGGGATAGCCGGGGTGATTGGGTGAACTTAACTCTTTTTTTTTCTTATAGGCGTAAGGCTATTGAGAATGCCAAGAAATATTGTATTAAATTTTAGAACAGCATTATCCACTGGTAAGAAATAGAAGATGGACCAATTAATGTTATTAAGGATGTCATTAAAGTTCTTGGAATTTAAATTTGAGAGATTACGGCAGTCTTTATAAAGGTGCTGTTTGATATGGTGAGTTGCTAGTCTGTGAACATAGGTGGGTTGTTGATCACTGATGGAGTCTGAGAAGGTTTTTGGAGAGTTTTAAAGGTTTGCTTTTGAGAATAGGATCCATTTCAGAGTAGTCCCAGTGTATTAGCTTTGCTCAAGTGACTATGGGAAGGTTTGAGTTGTTTGAGAGCATATATATTGATATTTGTGGAAGAATAATTTGTGTGAATGTTTTCCAGTTAATATTGAAATCACCAAGAATTATTATTTCATGAGAAATGAAACTAGATACCCAGTGTAGGATGTCTTCCAGTATAGGGACGCTATTTCCTGGGAGAATATATAGGGCAATTATACATATTGTTTTATGCTCATTTAATTTACAGTGATAGAAAAGGACCTCAGCAGAGATGAATACATGTAAAGAAATAGAAGAAGGAGAGATAGAGATATGGTTAGAAAACTTGATTACTACACCACCACTTTTTTATTTAATCCATCAGAGCGGATAATAGTATAGGCAGGGGGGGGGCAATTTCAAAGTCTTTTATATGTGGTTTGAGCCACGTTTCTGTAAGAATAATAAAGTCTGGGCGGTAATGAGTGATCCAGAAATGGAATTCAGAGACTCTGTTTACTATACTTTGAATATTCATGCATATGATTTTCATATTTTTAGTAGATGATGTTACAGTAAAAGAGGAAGCGGGTAGAGAAGAGAGGCAGTCAAGACTTGGGTTTGGGTGGACATTGCCACATAATATGATTATTTTACAGTATGCATACACTAGTGAGGGTTTATGTATGTTAGTATTAAATTTAAATTTAACCTTATATGGGTTGGGAAAATGGTTACAAATTTTATATCTGAAAATGTGATGGGTGAAGGTAAGCCAAATGATCCAGAACCAATAGTGATAGTGAATGGATGCAAGTGACATAAGCAGTGTGTGTAAGGGTGGGGGATTATGAAATAGGTGGGATAGGTATCATATAGCATGTAAGGTATGATAGTAGTAGGAGTAGATGTGTGTATAGAAAGATGAGGGCCATATTTGGTGTGTGTTAGAAACAAGAGTCTTTAAGACAATGATGGAGAATAGATGGTATATGTATACATAATTATGTTATGGAAGAAAAAAAATAAAAAGCATTAGAATTAGGCAGAAATTTGAATAGGTATGTAGAATAGGATGCTAAGAATATGCACCAGAGAGAGTAAGATGAAAGGAGAAAAAATGCTAAAGAGAAGGAGTGTAATTGAAGGCAATAGTGGGTTTAAACAATGAGATGGAGGCTGAGGAGTGCTGAGGAAGAGACATATAACTAGACAGGTGGAGCCTCAAGGGTGGATACATGGAGGGTAGCAGAATGATAGGTTGCTTGGACAGGAAGAGGAGGAGTTATGAACTGGAATAGGAGGGTTTCATGTAGGTATAACACTAGGGCTAGGGGTGGCTGGGATTTGGGGGTCAGAAGACAGTCACTGAAGAGAGGCAATTATACTATCATGTGTTCAAAATGGTGACTAGAAGGAACTGTTAATACAACATATAGTATATTCTCTTGTGTCACTGTTCGTGTTGACTGAACACTCTTTGTTACTGTTGTATTCATTACATTGATGTGGGTTTTATCAACTACTATGTTGGCTGGCTCAGGTGTTTGCATATGAATATTATCATCTCACTTTTTCTTCATTTTAAGTATGTCACTTGGTGGCTGTTCGTATGACTCACTACATGCCAAGACTACAATTTCTATTCACATACAAACACATCTTCTCAGGGAAGACATGCAAGGGAGAAATAAACGGAATAATGACATGCTGCCACTCACTTAGATGAACAGTTTACTGAAGCAGAGAAAATTATTAAACAGTGCCATTCCCAATAATACTGTTATCTTGATGTTTACAATCTTTTATTTTGGCAAATGTCAATATGATAATGTGGCATGAGATAATGTTGGGCAAGATTACATTCAAATGTCAGCATATGTTACATGTGCCTGCTTTGCATATGATTGCCATGCTTCATGCAGGACCATAAGGAAATGTTCAGGTGATGTCATGAACCCCATTGGTAAGGTGTGTTATGCATGTCATTGCACGGCCTTTATTGAAATGTTCACACTGGTGATGGATACATTCTCCCTGACATGTTCTGTTACTGCACATGATAAATGAAGTGACATAGGGAAGGTGTTGTGTACATTAGGAGCCATACACTAGAAGCAATTGTGTTGATTATATTAGTGCTACTTGCTGATGTTTTTGCACCCTTTCAAATTGAACTGCATTTTAAAAAAGAACTTGATGTATACTACTATACCTTTAGTCATATATTTGTATTTGCAGAAGTCAAAGTGATTGGGATGTTAAATATTTAGTTTCATTATAAGGTCAGCTATGATCTTCATGGGAATGTGCATCTTGATATACATTTGCTTTTCATTAGCTGCCATGTTTCGTTATTCACTTATTGACAGAGCATGGGACCCATAGACAATCACTGATCAGATTCAGATGATGGGCACATGCCAGGCCACTGTTGGAGAGCTCTGATAATGACAATAATGATAACAGTGATGACAAGGAAGCTGGAACTGCACCTGCCCAAGCCATCATGCCTGCTGCACATCAGTGCAGACTATGCCAGGACTGGAACAGAGACAAATATGGGGACGATATTTGCGAACTTGTAATTGGTGTGTTTTGAACAGATATGAGAGACATGATGTGTAACTTCTTCCAGGATATGACATGGGCTGTTCATGACTTATTTAGGGAAATAACTCAGGAGTTTATTTGTGAGGCTTATCCCCATCAACCTGTTCCCTCAGATGTGTAAGTATTGTCTCTGTGCTCCAATAGTGCCAGCATGCTTATTGCCATATCATTTATTGGACTGTATATGAACTGTTGTGCATGAATACTGTGTAGCTGCCATGCTTATCTGTTATTGTCATGTGACATTTAATTATGTTTCAATGTGTGCATGACACACAGTAACACATTTCACTTTCCCACCCACGTTCAGCTGTCCATGCATTGTGATGGTTAACCTGCAGCTAATGCTGCAACAATTAACCTGTATACATGTATTTCACTGAGGGAAATTGGCAGACAACAGATTTTGTCCATAATCCAGCAGTACCACTGTGTTATGGTTCATATTTATGTATTGCCATATCATGTATGTGCAACAGAAGGACATGTAATGTCCCATTTGTTTTGGATGACGATTGCCATGCTGTCCCACTTGTATGATGTGGTGCTATTTGCAATGTACTGATGCCATGTGTGGTCATATATAGGTATGTCATACCTATGGCAAGTACTCCTTTTCTAACTCATCAAACACCAATGAAGCATTAATGTATATACCTTGGCAGGGATAATTTAATCTGTAGCAGTACAATATCTCTTGTTTGCTGTAGGTTACATTTCTATGACCTTTACTTATTCACGTAAGTTCATGCCTTGCACCAATAATTGTACACATTAACTGATGATTGTATACATCTCTGCACATAGTCGGACCCAGAATTCACTGATTTGTTATTGATGTATGCTTTTTTTGCAGTTATTGACCATTGTCATGTATTCTATTGTTGACATGGTGAACATGTGCCAAATGTATGGTTATTTTACAGATACAGGACATCTTCTCACAAGTCACTGGCTACTGTTTGCTATACATCCTTGTTCTTGGTATACATGTGTGTTAACCAACATACATTGTTGAAATACGTGTGCATAAACTGATATATTTTTAAAGCTGTACTGTTAAATTTTTGCAAATATTATTACGTGTCATTGGTGTCAGCATGTGTATTGACATTGCTTTCATGTACATTCCATTTAGGCCACTGACAATCTTTACAATTATGCCTACACCTGTGTATTGCCTTTGACGTGGTATATGTGTGTGTCACATATATGCATCCCATTATATGTTCGTTTGAGTTGTGTACACCTACTTGTATATCTAGCAGACATTTTTCTGCTTTGCTACAGTACTGCTGTTTGGCATTGCGCTTGGTTGTTTGCCTTTCACATACATGATTGGAGGTTCAGTTTTGTCACCGCTGCTGTAGTTATCTAGCATTCATAGATCTGCATTCACTTATCAGTGATGTTTTTTGGCTTACACTTGCACTGATGACAAACTACCTGGATATGTGTTTATTTATCCAATATGTACCATAAGCTTTGTTTATTACCCTACAACACATATCTATCATTGTTCTTACACATCCAGGTATGACTACATACAGTCTGCAACATGTCATACCTTGATATTGCACAGGTTGATATGTTTATTTTGTATTTCACCATGTCTTGTATGCATCTGCACCCTGTTTGACAACTTCCCTTTGCCATGTTGTGTGGTGTGTTGTCTGTGGAACTTACCTGTACTTACTGTTGTTTTCCAACCTTCATCTTTTATGTGTTGTGATATTTGTTATATGGGTATACCTGCTGTGATGGATGGCCTTCTCCTCCTCCATCCTAATCTTTACCTTTCCTTCTATTCCTAAAAAAAAATTAAAAATGGGGCACATTCCCACCAAAAAAAAAATGCCCATGCCCTTCTAAGTTTCCCTCTGATTTTCCTTATTCCATCATATCTCTTGTGTGTCCCTCTTCTACCTCCATATCCCACATCTTCTCTTCTGTCTCCAGCTTTCATTTGAGTGTGTGCATTACCTGTGTTCCCCATGCAAGTCCCCACCCATTGTTAGCTAATGGTAGCTGTGGCAATATGTCCATGACTGTTCTTCAACTGTATTATTTTTTTATTAAAAAATTTATGGATTCCTGTTGAATCCATAACCGAGAGTTAACATATTTTTCTAAGAACAGAGTTAAGGTTATATTCTATAGTTGTCCTTAAGTTTATTAGAGATATTCTGTTATCGATCTATATTTAAAATGTTCAGGATGCTTGAAATGTGAGATTCTTCCTGTAACTTTTTCTACAGTATGCTTTGACAGTGATTTTTCATTACTTATAGATTGCTTGTGGGTATTGTTCAGTGCACTGTCACTACTGAGGTTCTCCTTTGTGCAATATGATATTCAGAGCTCACTTTGGTACATTTACATATTACATTGTTATCTAGAACTTCAATGCAGATTCTTGAACTTTACAGAATGCAGCCCAGTGTGTTTGATTCACTATTAGGTGCAGGATTGTTTTTTCTAATTCATTTATTTATTTTGTCAGATGATTTTTACCCCTCAAGCAGCTAAGATTGCCCTCTTCTTGATGATACCCTCAGCTGCCTTATGCCATCACCCATGCTATTCTTAGAAAACAGTTATGAAATCCTGGTGGATATTTCTGGCTTTTGACTTAAAGTGAATCTGATTTAATTATGGCCTGATTTGACCAGGGAGGCGGTTACAACTGTTAGAGGAGCAGAACTGTCACATACTGTTGAGGCTCCAGTCCATGATTTTAGCATTCCTGGTGGAGTGTGGGGTAACTGTCAAGATAATTTGTATTGATGAAGCCCCAAAATCTCTGAGCATACATGTTAGAGGATGTATACATCTCCCAGTTAATGTCAGGACAGTTGAAGTCCTCAAGGAGAATTGTGTTTGGCTTAATTCATAGGGACTCCACACTAGTTAGATAAGAGTTATGGATTGAGAGGGGATGTCTGTAGTTAGGCAGGTATTAATAAGGGGTCATGTTAAAGATAAGTTGGACATGGAGGCATTCAAATTATCTTATTTAACTAGGTTGGAGATGTCGTTTTTGTGATACATATATATATATATATATATATATATATATATATATATATATATATATATATATATATATATATATATATATATATTTATACACACACACACACATATATATATATATATATATATATATATATATATATATATATATATATATATATATATTTATACACACACACACACACACACACACATATATATATATATATATATATATATATATATATATAAAGGTCTACTTCTCTTGTTCAAAATTACACTTGTTCAAACAAGAGAAACTCAAGACCCAGTATAGCAAAATTGCACTTTCGCAAAACTAACTTTAATGAGCCACAGTACAATGGGGACAAGGCAACATACTTTTTCCCCACTGTAGTGCGATTGCGGAGTTAGTATACATAAGTAGAGTGGGTGTGGGGGTGCAGGGAGGCTTGTCCCCCTGCTAAAATGTGTTTTTGTTTGCTGGACCAGACCCTCACTACTTATATAGCCTAAGTGCGAGAACCCAGTCTGATATCAGTAAAGTGAGTTTCGCGAAAGTGCATTTTCGATATATATCTGTATATATACACAGATATATATATATATATATATATATATATATATATATATACATATATATATATATATAAATATATATATATATATATATATATATATATATAAATACCACCATCTTTAGTGCCATCAACTAATATGGTGAGCCTG
Source organism: Protopterus annectens (assembly GCF_019279795.1). Classification (NCBI taxonomy): domain Eukaryota; kingdom Metazoa; phylum Chordata; order Ceratodontiformes; family Protopteridae; genus Protopterus; species Protopterus annectens. The sequence continues at coordinate 1,658,107,792 of NC_056726.1, forward strand.
AACATGTAAAGGCAGTGAAACACTGCACTGATGGAGTGGTTTCAGTAATGATGCATTTATCATTGTTATCCAGTATAAGGAGTGCTTCTAGGGAGTGGAGTTTTTTTAAGGCTCCTAGTACTGAGCAGCAGGACCTTTATGTTATCTGGATTTTGATTAGTTATGTTGGATCCTTTTAAGGATTGCCATTGCCTAAAAAAGGCAATATGGTGGTGGACAAAGTTTTAACCAATATAAAAAAAGCCTTGGGGGAAATAGGTGTAGGCTTTCCCTGGTGAAGCAATAAGGGCTGTAGAACATCTCCCAGGTTTATATATTTATGACAGTTCATTTGCCCAACAGATCATTTCCCCGACAATTAGAAAAAGGCAAGTAAAAGGTATATGTCCTTTTCCCCACTGTAGTGCAATCATGGAGTTAGAATATATAGTTAGGGGGTGTGGGGGGCACAGCCACCCACACTGTTAGGTGTGGGGGGGTGAAGCACCCCACCTACTTTGGTTTTAGTGAGCAATAAAAAAACAAACTGGACAATATAAAACCAAAGTAGGTGGGGGGCTTTGCCCCCTACACCCCCCAGTGTGGATGGAAAACCAAAAACTTGTCCCAGAGGTTCCACCTGTATCCCTCATTGACAGGGGCAACAGGTGCTGCTTGAGGTTTATTTGGGGGGAATAAACTCTTGGCCAGGCTTGTAAGAGCCCCAGGGCTATTAGCATAGTACTTCCTATGAACTTATGATCCTATGAATATGCTCTTGCCAAAAACAGTAGTATATTGTAATTTCATCAAGGTAAACATGAACATAGCCCCCAACTCCTGCTAGGATGCAATCAACCAATGTCTGGAATGTTACTGGGGCATTTTCATTCCAAATGGCATTTTTCTAACTCATACTACCCAGAAGGTGTCATAAAAGATGACCCTTTCTTTCACTGAAGCTGTCAAGAGCATGTGCCAATAACTATTGTGAAGTCACTAGCATTTAAATTCATAGCCCCACCCAACTGTTCTAAGGCTTCACCTGCCCTGGTCATGGGCTAAGCACATGATGTTGTCTAGCTATTCAGATTCTCCTAGTCTACACAGAACCTGATAGTGCCATTATCCTTTGGCACTAGCACCGCCAGTGATAGCAGGGACTGTGGACTGCTGAATTTCCCCTAAGACCAAAATCTCCTAAAGTTCATTTCTTATGGTTTGCTTAACAAACTCAGGCAAAAGAAATGGTCGTATTTGATGGTCATTTGTATTATTGTGCTCACGTGTTCTCCACCAGATGGTTACATTGTGGCTTAGCAGTACTTAAGTCTTCAAATTGGATGCAGGACTATTTGACTTTGGACAATTCGATCATGAACTGTTCGGCCTCAGACAGTTTGACCCCGGACTGTTCGCACCTGGACGGTTCGACCCCAATGCATTTCTATATAATTTCATGTATAAATTTATATGTATTGCATATGTGATTTTTTAGTGGACAGTTCAACCCCAGACTATTTGCCACCAAACATATTATTTTAAGTACTTTATCATTAAGTTATTAATTAGTCAATTATTCAAAAATAACACTGTTAATTTTCATTGTAAATATATTTTTATTAATATTTTTATTTTATTTATTACATTGGTTATATTCAACCCCAATGCATTTCTATACGATTTCACGTATAAATTTATATGTATTGTATATGTGATTTTTTAGTGGACAGTTTGAACCCAGACTATTTGACCTCAAATATATTCTTTTAATTACTTTATCATTATGTTATTAATTCATCAATTATTCAATAATAACACTGTTCATTTTTTATTGTAAATATATTTTTTATTAATATTTTTATTTTATTTAATTATTACATTGGTTACATTTGACCCCAATGCATTTCTATACGATTTCATGTATAAATTTATATGTATTGCATATGTGATTTTTTAGTGGACAGTTCGACCCCGAACTATTTGACCCCAGTCTATTTGACCCCAAATATATTCTTTTAAGTACTTTATCATTAATTTATTAACTAATCACATTTTCAATAATAACACTGTTAATTTTTCATTGTAAATATATATTTTTTATTAATATTTTGATTTTATTTAATTATTACATTGGTTAGTATAAATATAACATTTAAATCTTTAGCATATAATAACTAGTGTTATCTTTTAACATATTATGACTACTGTTACTTTATAACATACTTTATGACATATGTTTTCCATCAATTAAATATTTTTTTATTTTATATTATGTTGATATGTTAACTAATCTATTGTCTACTATAAATAATTTCTTTAAAATTAAAAGAAATCAATTTTTTATTCAGGTTAATGTGCCTTTTTCATCTTGAAGATTTAAACTAGTTTCACCATTTTCCACCGTCTACCATCAAAGCACATCAGAACCTCAGGAAAGTGGAAATGGATGTATGAGTAAATGCAAACACTCTTGATTTCTAGCAAAATTAATAGTGTGTTGTGCTGCAGAGGACTTGACTTGATTGCAGAGTGCAAAGACAAGCATACACACAGTACAGTCTAATCGATCTACAGTGCACAAACATTCCTTAGTAAAAAACTGACTCAAGAATTGACTCAAGAATTTATTTGTAAAAAGTATCAGCAAGTAGTTCAAAGCTTAGAAGTGAAATTCTAGGGCCAAACATCAATTACACTATCACAATGATCAGTGCCTCCTCAGCTTACACCCACATGTCATTAACTGCAGCAGGGAAACAAACAGAACATCAAAGCAGACATCTGTCAAAATGACTGCCCATTATGTATTCATTTTTAAATGTAATTCATTTTTAATCCTTACTTGTTGTTTTATCGCTAATTTTCTTTATTTTTTTTGTAATAATGACATTATCGTTATACAGAAACTCTGGACTAGTTAATGCCATGAACTTCCGGATTAGTCAGCAAACATTTTGTTTTTGGCACTTACTGTTTTTGTATATATAGAGTTCCAATTTGCACTTAGTTTAAAGTATGTGTAGTCGAAGCACATGGATGGAAAATAAATACTTTCTAAACCAATTTTAAGAATGTGTACGCAGGCTTTCATTTCTATTTTTGATTTATTGTGCTTTGGCTTCACTAACGTTACATTTTGTACTGGGGTCCAACCATCCAGGGTCGAATCAGTTTGAGGCAAATCATCCAGGGGTGAATCGGCAGGATCCAAACATTCTGTACCCATCAAATTACTGTAGTACTGCTTGGGTACCCTGAACTTGCATAGAAGATAGCTGCTGTGAAAGGACTACCTCATCAACTGAGATGTCAGAGGGAGCATCTAATACCATAATACCATAACCCATTCTGATTGTACCTGTAACCAAATGAAGATACTGTGTACTACTTTATAGCTATCATGGAATTTCTTCATCAATTTACATGGTAGAATTTGTGCTTTTGCCTCCTGCTTGATATCTTTACAGTGTAAGTTGCATCACTTACATTTGTCAGAGTCAAAGAAGGACCTTTCCACTCTACCTGTAATTTATTGTGTCTAACAGGAATAAGTAACATCATCTGCCCCCCCAAAAAATATTGTATATATATATATATATATATATATATATATATCTGTATATATATATATATATATATATATATATATATATATATATAAAAATTTATATCTATCTCTCTCTCTCTCTATATATATATATATCTATATATATATATATATATATATATATATATATATATATATATATATATATATATATATATATATATATATATATATATATATATATATATATATATATATATATATATATATATATATATATATCAATATATATGTAACCAATTAATCCAGCCAAAGTGTAGTAGCAAAGGCAACCATGGAACATGAAGGTATCCAAACTCACATAAAAAATGTGAAAATAATCCTTTATTGGTGCACAGAGGTAAGCACTTTCACAGTTTGCTTCATCAGACCATAAAACCCCTCCATCAAAAACACTACGTTTTGTATCCACCACACAAACCACTTAAACAATTAATCAATAAAAGTCTTAAAGATAAAATGTATTATTAGAGCGTCATATCTTATAATGCACTCTATCAACATAATTCACATAGAACATGACACGTATCTAAAAATTCATGTACAAATACAGACTAAGTTAAAAACTGTCATATATACGGATAGTATAATTAAAATATGTGTGCAAACATATATAGCAGCAGCTATTAAAAACGAATATACCCAGGTGGCATGTATTGAATGAATGGCATAGTGTCACATGAGGTAGACATCAAATATAAGTTATGCAGTAAATATAAAGACCATCATGAAATGCATTTATCATACGGTCAGAAACCAGTAAAGTAAGCAATGCTGCATACATAGCAATGATTAGTGGAACTAATGAAAAATAAAAACGATAAATATATATGAATTCAAACATCTTAATTCATGTAGGGTATAACAAGAACATCGAATAATATGGACATTAAACAAATTCAACAATCATAACATTTCATAAATGTCATTATTATAAAAGGTAAAAATTGAAACAGTCAGAATTTATTAAACTTTGATGTCTTCATTTAACAACCATTCTTCTGGACTTCAAGACAGGTTTGAGGGAGGCTCTTTCATTAAATTCTCTACCTCTATCTGCTCTTAATCTTAATATCCAGTTCATTTCCCTTCTCTCAGTGCCATTTCTTATATCACCCTCACGGTTGAGTGGTGTGATTGTATCTACAGCCATAAAATTAAATGTGTGCTCCTCTCCCATAGCTAAAACATGCTTCGCTAGGGCATTATTAGGAAAATTCACCCTAAGAGCATACAGATGTTCTCTTATTCTATTGCGAAACATCCTATTTGTTTTGCCAATATAAAATGAGGCACATAGCTTACACACAGCCAGATAGATAACACGTCGGGTGCTGCAGTCTGCTGACAACTTAAATCTAAATTCGTGTTCAGTGTCAGGGTGTGCCAACAGACCACTGGGTTTAATAAACCACAAAAGATTACATTGCCCACATGGTCCAGTGCCCATAGTTTCTCCTACTTCATACCTATCGACAGGAAGGCATACATTTCTCTTTAAGTTAGGTTTATTTTTAAACCTAAACTTTGGTCTGTCATCCACAATGCCCATGAGATCTGGATTGGCTATAAGGACTCACAAATGCTTGTTAATGATATCAAATATAGCCCTATTATCAGTGGTGAAAAACATGGGAATTCTAATTCCAGGGGGTTTACATCCTTGCACATTCTCAGCCTCAAATGGATTCAAAAAATATGGAGCAGCTCTACCTCTCCTAAGTGAATCTAGTTCTAAAAGGCCCTCATTAATCTCTTTATTATTGTAGCCTCGCTTAGACAACCTTTCTTTAAAGACATCCAATTCATGTCTATATCCTAAATCTGAGGCATTCAAATGGGAAATCCTCATCCATTGTCCTTTAATTATATATTTAAAAATATAATGTGGGTGCATGCTTCATCTATGCAGGAGGGTGTTCCTGTGACATTTCTTCCTGTAAACTCCTGTGTTGATTAAACCACCCATTAACTTCTCCACATAAACATCTAAATACTCTATTCTAGTTGGAGAAAATGCCAGGGGGAATTTTAAATAGTCAGTTGGATGTCTTTAAAGAAAGGTTGTCTAAGCGAGGCTACAATAATAAAGAGATTAATGAGGGCCTTTTAGAAATAGATTCACTTAGGAGAGGTAGAGCTGCTCCATATTTTTTGAATCCAGGGTGGCGCAGTGGTGCAGCGGTTAATTCTGTCGCCTCACAGCAAGAGGTTCTCTGGTTCGATTCTCGGCTGGGATGCCTTCTGTGTGGAGTTTGCATGTTCTCCCTGTGTTCGCGTGGGTTTCCTCCGGGTACTCCGGTTTCCTCCCACATTCTAAAGACATGCGTCTGGAGCATTTCTCCCCGGGCCTCCGCTGAAAACAGGATCTGCGGAACCTAGTCGGACTTTCCCGGTCAACAGATGTTAAATAAAATAAATAAATAAATAAAATAAATAAAAACAGTTATACTATTCAACTGGGTTACAAACATTCTCAGTTCGTCTGGGCCTCCATTTCAGATGAAAAAGATGTCGTCCACAAAACGGCGATAGAAAAGAACATGACTCCTGAAAGTGTCTATCAAAAACAATTATTCTTCCTCCCAAAGGGCCAAGATCATGTTGGTGTAGCTATTGGCACAAGAAATGCCCATAGCCATGCCATCACACTTTATGTAAGTCTCCTGATTATAGATGAACACATTATTTTCAAGTATAACTTCCAAGAAAAGACAGATTAAGTCTACCAGTTTATCATCATAATTACTATGTTTGGTTAGATATTTCTTAATAGATACCACACCCAACTCATTCTGGATGATGGTGAACAATCATTGCACATCTAGGGTGATGAAGAGAATGTCTATCTCCATCCCAAAAGTATTTGTAAAACTATATAGGTCAAGAAGAAATTGTCTCGTGTCCTTAAGGACAACAGTATTCAAGTCCAAAATGGGTCGAAGACACTTCTCCACATGTAAGGAGAAAGGTTCGGTACACCACCCCCCGCCCAATACTAGGGTCTCACTGGGGCAGTTTGGCCATCCTTATGGATCTTCGATAGACCCTGTATGACCGGAATCATGGGATATTCAACCTTTAAGAATCTTCCCAACTTACTAGTGATGGCAAAACTTTTAACCAAATCATCCACCATCATGAAAATCCTACATTTAATGGCATTAACATTTTCTTTACTAATCACACTATAATATCTAGAGTCACTCAACATACCAATCATGGCATTCTTATATCTTTGCCTATCCATGAGCACTACAGGCCCGGCTTTATCCGCAGATCTAATGACAATAGTGTTATCATTCAGTAACCTTATCAGGGCATTCCTTTCCTTATAGCTCAGATTATATCTATTATTGGTGGCCCTTCTTTTAATTCTAGTGTCATTGTACATGGTATGTAGATCATCATCAACCAGTTTATAGAATGCTTCAACCGATGGGTGATTAGTTGGCATATACAAACTGTGTTTCTTAAAAACAAAACCATGCTCATTGTTATTATTCCCAAATTCATAATTTAGCATAACATTTCTATTAAACATCTTCAAATCAGTTAAAACATCTGTTAAACTGCTTTGTTTTGTTGCGATAAAGTTGAAGCCCTTATTCAAAACACTGAATTCATCAACATCTATATTTCCCTATGAAATGTTCCAAACTATACATTTCACACTTGGTTCCACATTTTTTTGAGAGACTGCTTTGATTGTTAACCGTAAGTCAGCTACATTAACAGGCGGATCTTACTAAGTGAGGGCTCACCACCTAATGCTTCTAGGAGTCAATTGCCTAGTACTACTCATGACTCTAATAATATTATGAGCAATGTAATGGATGTGAATGAGGGTTGTACATTGGATGAAGGTCTCAATAATGATGACATTGCCATTAACTGTAATGAGAGAACAGAAGCTTCTACTTCATCAACATCCTCTTTTCAGTTGTGGAACTGTAGAACTTGCAGTGAAGCCATTTTCTAAACAGACTGCTTTGCCTTGTAACTCCTCAGATAGTAATGATGTTAATCAGATCAGCCTGTTGTATTGCCAAAGTTGGCTCAAGTTGCAGCAGTGAACATCACTACAGATACCAGGCAACCTATGGTTAAGGGATTTCACCAACTCTCTCTACTCATTTCCGTGTAGAAGGGGATAAAGAGAGACCATTCTGTCATTCGAGTTAGACAAAACTGCAAACTTTCGGTGGAGAGATAATCAAATCAGTATCTCAAAAAATGTGGAACCAAGTGGGAACTGTATAGTTTGGAACATTTCATGGAGAAATAAAGACATTGATGAATTCAATGTTTTCAATAATGGCTTAAACTTTATCCCAACAAAACAAAGCAGTTTAACATATGTTATAACTGATGTGAAGATTTTTAATAGAAATGTTATGCTAAATTATGAATTTGGGAATAATAACAATGAGCATGGTTTTGTTTTTAAGAAACCCAGTTTGATTATGCCAACTAATCACCTGTTGGTTGAAGCATTCTATAACTTTGTTGAAGATGATCTACATACCATGTACAATGGCACTGGAATTAAATGGAGGGCCAACTATAATAGATATAATCTGAGATTTAAGGAGAGGAATGCCCTGATAAGGTTACAGAATGATAACACTATTGTCATTAGACCTGCAGATAAGGGCGGGCCTGTAGTGCTCATGGATAGGGAAAGATATCAGAATGCCATGACAGGTATGTTGAGTGACTCTAGATATTATAGTGTGATTAATAAAGAAAATGTTTATGCCATTAAATGTAGGATTTTCATGATGATGGTTATTTGGTTAAAGGTTTTGCCATCACTAGTGAGTTGGAAAGATTCTTAGGGTAGAATATCCTATGATTCTGGTCATACTGGGTCTAGCCAAGATCCATAAGGATGGCCAAACCGCACCCATGAGATCCATAGTATCGCGGAGGGTGTGGTGTACCGAGCCTTTCTCCTTATATGTAGAGAAGTTTCTTTGACCCATTTTCGACTTGAATACTGTTGTCCTTAAGGACACGAGATAATTTCTTCTTGACCTATATAGTTTTACAAATACTTTAAAGATGGAGACAGGCATTCTCTTCATCACCCTAGATGTGCAATCATTGCTCACCATCATCCCGAATGAGTTGGGTGTGGTATCTATTAAGAAATATCTAACCAAACATAGTGATTCTGATGATAAACAGGTAGATTATCTTTTCTTGGAAGTTATATTTGAAAATAATGTGTTCTTCTATAATCAGGAGACTTACATACGGTATGATGGTGAGGCTATGGGCACTTTTTGTGCCAATAGCTACACCAGCATGTTCCTGGCCCTTTGTTAGGAAGATGAATTGTTTTTGATAGACAGTTTCAGGAGACATGTTCTTTTCTATCACCGTTTTGTGGAAGACATCCTTTTCGTCTGGAATGGAGGCCCAGATGAATTGAGAATGTTTGTAACCCAGATGAATAGTATCGCTGACTATTTAAAATTCTCTCTGGCATTTTCTCCAACTAGAATAGAGTATTTAGATGTTTATGTGGAGAAGTTAATGGGTGGTTTAATCAACACAGGAGTTTACAGGAAGAAATGTCACAGGAACACCCCCCTGCATAGATGAAGCATGCACCCACATTATATTTTTAAATATATAATTAAAGGACAATGGATAAAGATTTCCTGTTTGAATGCCTCAGATTTAGGATATAGACATGAATTGGATGTCTTTAAAGAAAGGTTGTCTAAGTGAGGCTACAATAATAAAGAGATTAATGAGGGCCTTTTAGAACTAGATTCACTTGAGAGGTAGAGCTGCTCCATAATTTTTGAATCCAGTTGAGGCTGGGAATGTGCAAGGTTGTAAACCCCCTGGAATTAGAATTTCCATGTTTTTCACCACTGATAATATTTGATATCATTAAAAAGCATTGGCGAGTCCATAAAACCAATCCAGATGTCAGGGGCATTGTGGGTGTCAGACCGAAGGTTAGGTTTAAAAATAAACCTAACTTAAAGAGAATTGTATGCCATCCTGTTGATAGATACAAAGTAGGAGAAACTATGGTCACTGTACCATGTGGGTAAAATAACCTTTGTGGGTATATTAACCACAGTGTTCTGTTTACACATCCAGACACTGCACATGAATTTAGATTTAAGGTGTCAGCAGACTGCAAAACCCCACGTTATCTATCTGGCTGTGTGTAAACTATGTGCCTCATTTTATATTGGCAAAATGAATAGTATGTTTTGCAATAGAATAAGAGAACATCTGTATGCTATAAGGGTGAATTCTCCTAATAATACCCTAGCGAATCATGTTTTAGCTATGGGAGAGGAGCACACGTTTCATTTTATGGCTGTAGATACCATCACACCAATCATCCATGAGGGAGATATAAGAAATAGCACTGAGAGGATGGAAATGAACTGGATATTAAGATTAAGAGCAGATAAAGGTAGAGGTCTTAATGAAAGAGCCTCCCTCAAACCTGTCTTGAAGTCCAAAAGAATGGTTGTTAAATGAGGGCACCAAAGTTTAATAAATTCTGACTGTTTCAAATTTTGCCTTTTATAATAATGACATTTATAAACTGTTATGATTCTTGAATTTGTTTAATGTCCATATTATTTGATGTTCTTGTTATACCCTATATGAAATAAGATGTTGTTTCAATTCATATATATTCATCGTTTTTATTTTTCATTAGTTCCACTAATCATTGCTATGTATGCAGCATTGCTTACTTTACTGGTTTCTGACCGTATGATAAATGCATTTCATGATGGTCTTTATATTTACTGGATAACTTATATTTGATGTCTACCTCATGTGACACTATGCCATTCATTTAATACATGCAACCTGGGTGTATTAGTGTTTAATAGCTGTTGCTATATATGTTTGCAGACATATTTTAATTATACTGTCCGTTTATATGACAGTTTTTAACTTAGTCTGTATTTGTTCATAAATTTTTAGATACGTATCATGTTCTATGTGAATTATGTTGTTAGAGTGCATTATAAGATATGAAGCTCTAATAATACGTTTTATCTTTAAGACTTTTATTGATTCATTGATTAAATGTTTTGTATGGTGGATACAAAAGGGAGTGTTTTTGATGGAGGGGGTTATTATAGTCTGATGAAGCGAAACGTGAAAGCGCTTACCACTGTGCACCAATAAAGGACTATCTTTACATTTTTATGTGAGTTTGGATACCTTCATGTTCCATGGTTGCCTTTGCTACTATATTTTGGCTGGATGAATTGGTTACTACTACTTCTTCTGTAGTTTGGCGTCTACTCTTTTGGGTGTTTTTTGGTTTGTTATACCAATATATATATATATACCTATATTTTCAATTGTCTTACCAGACCTATTTGCTTTTATGTCATCCTTATTTCACTCTCTGAACCTGTTCTTAAAATATGAAGCATAAACAAAACAGATTCCTTGTGAGAATGGCAGTGACCCTTTTATTCATCACAGATCAATCTCATGGGCCCCTTTGTCTTGAGAACATACAACAGCTCAAAGTCGGAAAATCCTATAGCTATCTAAGGCAGATTTCTGCATGCATAAGCACAATTGGACAGGTATTTGTACCCCTTCCACTTGAACTAGTTTGTGAATGCTCTAATCATGGTCTTCACTGTAGAATTTAATATTTCTGCTTCTGTCTTCCAATGCTAGGGGAGCACCCTTTAAATGCTTTACCTCAAAATGCTTCTGCAAATGAGCCAGTAAGTCTGATATAAAATGATCAGCTCTTTATGTAAGTATTTCTGTTGGGAAAGCTACTATACTGAAAATGTCTGCCAGAGATTTTGTCACATTCTCAACTGAAAACAGAGATACCACCTTAGTGTATCTAGTATCATACTCTGCAACTACTATTATATACATTTTATCTTCAGCACTTGGGGTGCTTAGCTACTTCAGAATGTGTATAGCTACTATCAAAAATGGTTCCTCAATAAAAGGCAAAAGTATTAAAACATGTTTAGCTTTATAACCTACTTTGCCAACTCTCTGGCACTGCATATAAATAAGTAAGTTCAGCTTGGACACAAAGACAGACAGAAATTATATACTGGTGCCCTTGGTATGGGTCCTCACCATACACACCCAAGAACAGGCTAAACATTGAAAACCTCAACAAGCAAAGTCTTTGGTATAGCCACACCTCCCTTTCTCAATGCTCTCAATGAGTTTCAATGTCTTTGAGTGATCACTTTCCCACAGTAATTGGAGATTAAGTAAACTCTTACAGACAAGCAGACAGATGGGCAGATAGACAGACTCTCAGGCGCACACACACACACACACACACACACACACACACACACACACACACACACACACACACAGATACACACACACACGCGCACACACACACACACACACACACACACACACACACACACACACACACACACACACACACACACACACACACACTGTTTTCCATTGAAGACTAGTAGTATTCTTCTGGTTCACTGTAGTAAATTGAAACTACCTCAAATTACCATGCTAGAAATGTTGCAGATACTGTTTCACACTTGTTAATAAGCTAAATGATTATAAACATAAAAATAGCATGTTGCAGGGAACCTGGTGACTAGAGACAGATGACACCAGTTTCTCAGCTTTTACAAATACATACCCTCTTATCAATTAATAAATATGCAAAAGATCTCCAATCACAACCTTACAAAAAGTTAATAAATATAAACACATTATATAGAAAATAATGTGTTAAGAAATACAAAAAAACAGTTAAATATACAAAGTAATAAGGAACTTCCGATAGAAACAGAAAAAAAAACTTTTTGATTAAATAGAGTGTAACAAAGACATTATCTAATTACAGATTTATGTGCTTCTATCTTTTGCTTAGAGAATTACTGCCCTGACTAAAGCTGCTGAATTTCCATACATATCAAGTAGAGATATCTGCAGAAATAAAACTTCATGTTTTTACATTGCAAACACCATGGCAGTTCAGTTTTGTTCTCTTCTCAGTTGCTGCTATGTCTTTTCCAATAAATAAACCATAGATGTAATCAAACTATTTTTTCCTGTGTATACATACTCATGACTCTATTTACCTGTTCCTGTTTTATTTCTGTCATGGAAGAATCACATAATGGCATTTTATGACCCTATGTTCCAGGTGTTGGGCAAATTCTAGATCATGTGCTTATAGGGCAGATCAATTACATTTGTATATTGTGTCATGGAGCTATGACTTTGCATATTTTTTCTTTATAGCATTCATAGAAAAAGGTTACAAGTAAAAATATCCTTTGTGGCCAAAAAAAAAAAATATATATATATATATATATATATATATATATATATATATATAGTTACTCTGTTACAGTTTTTTTTTATCACACAGAAGTGCATCTCACATGTATGCAACATTCTGATTCAGAAAAAACAAGGTGCATTTATTTGTAAATCTTACAGATGCAAACAAAAGTACAAATGCCAGCAAATATGGGCAGTGTATTAGATGTATTTCTAAGTCATGCTTTCCAGACCTCCACCTCCTTATTACTATTTAAAGGATGAGCCATCCCAGAAATTTGAATAAACCTTTTGTAAGCAAATCTTGTGTCTGGATTAATACTTATGCATCCTTCAAATTAATTAATATTATTTTATTTTTAAAGACAATTTTATTAATTTAACATACTTATAATATATAAACAGAAAAGAAGAAATTCAGCATCTCATACTGTTATGCAATGTTGGGAATACATTGAGTCATCAAATCATATACAATTCCATTAAGAGTTTTGGTATTTCAATAGCAACATTTTCAAGGCTTTCGAACCGCTAAAAGACTTAGTACAATTTATAGATCTTGTTCAGATCACTTCTTTTTCAGTTGTATATAGTATTTCTGTAGTTAAAAAAATATTTGAATGTAGGAACTAATTTATATTTTCAATTTGTTGTAATAACCTTTCTAGCTACTGCCAGGAGATCCAGAACAGTTTTGATGGTTTTTTTTTTTTTAGTTAAAGGATATGGAACATTCATTAGTATTACTGATCTAGTTAATGAACAATTATCAGACCATAACCCCTTAAACAACATACTTATTTCTTCCCAATATATATTTAATTTTTCACGATCCATAAATGTGTGCCAACAAACTGAAGAAGTCATTTTACTAAATTTTGAGATTTTATGAGGAGTAACAAACATTCCATGTATAAATATATCTCTATATTAAAACTTCTGGGTATCAACTTGAAGTGGGAATTGTCATAATGTTTAAAATGTTTACCTAACATTCAAGAGGTACAGAGTTTATCACTCATGACAAGCTGGCTAGGTTTAAAATGGTCCATAAGGGATGATAACCTAGTACTTACATATGAACCTATAAGATTTGACTAACTGATTTAAGTAACAAAGTTTTATTCTTGCCAATTATTGAGTCACTTAATCTATTACTTTCTAAAAGGTTACTGAATGTTGCATCTAAATTATTTTTATTATTTATAATTAACATATATATCTAGCACAAGCTACACTTGTAGGTCAATTTAACCCTGATGATAACATTCATATATTCATATAATGGGGGAATAGAGTTGTGTTCCTCTTCACTCATATTATCTACAACTTCATTTATTTTTTACTGATGGATAATATTAACTGGATAACAGATTCATCCAACTTATAATCTTTCATTAAATATTCTGCTGACTTAGCTTTTCCTTTTTCAAAGCAATCAGACCATAATACTAATCCATTCCTTTTAAGTAAATTCACTTTAACATTGTGTTGAGTTTCCTTAAATCTAGAGGTGTGTGCTCCGAGAAAGCATAAATATTTCCATTTTGATATTAATGGAGTTTTAAATATATATTTCTTAACTGTTTTAAGAATTGATTTCATATATGCAGAGTCAAAAGATTGAAAATAATTTCTTTCTAAGATAAATTTTATTGAACAGATGAAAGGATTGTTACATATTGCTAATTTATCATATTTGAAAAATGTATAAGAATTTAATAGAATCTTCTCCTGAATGGTTTGCCATTGACTAGTGTAAGTTGAGTCTATCCAGAGTATAATACAGTTAAAATCTGCAGCAATAGAATAAGAGGTTACATCTGGGAAACTATTAACATCATACTCTGATAATCTTATATGATTTCTATAAGCAGTTCTCAGCTTTTTAGAATATTATAAGAATGAAGTTTACATTTTTTTCCCATTTTCTTGAAAAGTTCTTTTGTCAAGTATTAGAGCTATTGAATACTCTATGTATAGAAATGCATGTAATATATTTATTTAAATAAGTGCTAATCTATCCTCAAAAGTAAAAAAACAAAAACAAAACAAACAAAACATTCATTCCATTTTAATAAAAAGTAACACTTCTTCAATTATTTTTTTCAAAAGTATTAATAATCTAACTCACATCTTGATAGATTTTTAGATTTTTATTCCTAAATATTTTAGTTTTTTCTTTCCCAATTATATTTATATTTATCTTTAAATATACTATCTAGTAATTTATTTAACACTGAAGTTTCATTTTTTATTATTATTGAATTTCAGCAGCAATACTTTTTGAAAAATGTTCAATTTCCTCACCTATTTCTTTAGTTGAATAATTTAAATTGGCTATAGTTAGTAAAACATCACCTGCAAAAGATGTATTTTAGATTGACAATCCTTATTAGTTGAGAATCCATTATTTTTTATTGCTTCTTTTTACTATCAGCTAAGGGTTTGATAGCAAATGCAAATAGTAGAGAGGACAAGGGACACTCTTCCTTTGTGACTTTGTTTAAAGTGAATCGTTCAGAAATTTAAGATCCAGTTTTAACATATGCTTTGGAGTCTGTATACATTTGTTTTAATATTCCAATAAATTGTTCTGGAAATGCAAGTACTTCTAAAGATTTAAATAAGAAGTTCCAGAATCAGAATCAAAAGCTCTTGTGATATCTAAGCTAATTAGTGTCAGTTTCTTCATTCCTTTTGTTAAGAGCAAGAGAATGTCCAACCTTTTATATTATCATACATTAATCTATTGATTATAAATCCTGTTTGATCTTTATGAATTAATTTATCTACTATAGTTTTTAATCTTGTGATGAGATGAAAGTAAATATTTTATAGTTTACATTTAATAATGAAATAGGTCTATATGATGAAACTTGCTTATTATCCTTTCCTTGTTTAAGTATAGGTGAGATTGCAGAAAATTTCCATGAGAGATGAACTGTTTTGTCAATCAGAATTATCCTGAAAATATCACTCAGTAATTCTAAAATATTTAACAGAAGTTGACTGTATAATTCCATACTTAAACTATCTATCTCTGGAGCTTTACCACATTTCCCCTTTTAAAGCTTTTTTTTTTTACTTTTATTAGGGTAATCAGTTTATTCAACAGAGATATTTTTTGGTTTTAAAGTGTATTAGTAAAATTTTCTTTAAATACTTGTCAATTTTGAAATATCAGGATTATTAAGATCCTTGTGGATTTTTCATAGTTTCATAGGTTGGTACTAGGCTATCACCCCTAGGGCCTATACAAGCCTAGCCATAACAATTCCCTGGCTATTTCTTCCCACACTATTTACTTCCCTGGACGCCTGTCTAGCAGGGTGACTGACATGATCCCTGGGGTGAATTTCCTTTCTCCCATCCAATCGTCAAGATTCCTTTTGAAGAGGGCCAAAGAGGCACTCTGCTTGACATGTATGGCCAATCTATTCCAGAGTCTGGGGAGTCACTGGGTCAGAAACCTATCCCTCCAGCATGTTTTGTTTATTGTGATGACAAGGTTTAGATCCCTGGAGCATGTGGCTCTGAGGGATTGGGATTTCTTTAAGTGTAGCATGTCCAACAGTTCTGGGTTTGACATGGCCTTGTATGTTAAGCAGAGATCGCCTCCGAGTAGACGATATGCGACAGAGTATAGCTGGAGTTTTTTAAGGCGGTCAGCATAGGGCATCTGCTTTAGGCCTGTGATTCTTTTAGTGAGGTATTTCTGCAGATGTTCCAGTTGTTGCAGATGTCTTGAGAGGTACATACCAAACAGGGCGTTGTATTCTATAATGGGTCTAATGAGGGATGAGTACAGTGGGACAATGACCTTTTTTCTGGATGAAAAGCCCTTAGTGATGAGGTGTGCAACATAGAAGGATTTCCTTACTGTTGTGGCGATGTGGTTATCGAAGGTGAGACCACTGTACACCTGTGTCCCTAAGTCCCTTATAACACTTTCGGTGTTTAGTGTACTGCCACCTATATGGTAATTCATGGGTACATGTTTTTTCCCAAAGGGGATAACTATACATTTCTTGGCATTGAGCTTGAGCCCATGGCTCTGGCACCAAGCATCTGTTTCTGTAAGGCCCTTTTGTAGAGTATCCACATCATTTGGGGATTCAATAATGGCTCCCATTTTGCAGTCATCTGTGAACTTTGTTATCCAGAGTCCCTTAGTGTTGGCCTGTACTTCAGAGAAGTAGATACCAAACAAGAGCGGTCTCAGGACTGAACCTTGATGTACTCCACTTGTCACTTGACTGGAGCTGGATTTGGAGTTGGCTACTTTTACAGTGTGGGTTCTATCAGTAATCCAGTTAGCAACCCATTGGGTGACGTAGGGATTAATGCCCAGCTTAGTAAGTTTATCTATGATTCCAGAGTTGGGGATGGTGTCAAAGGCCTTGGCAAGGTCTAGAAAGGACCACCTTACCCTTGTCCATGGCTCTGGAGACTGATTCGAAGAAGTCAATCAGGTTCAGGAGACAAGATCGGCCCTTCACGAACCCAGACTGGGTGGGATCCAGTGTTTGAAGGTTGCCAATGTCTTTGTTTATAAGTTCCATGATAATACGCTCCATGGCCTTGCAGATAAGGCTTGTCAGACTGATGGGATGGTAGTTTCTGGGATCCAAGGTGGATCCCCCCTTGTGGAGTGGGATAACTGTAGCTCTGCGCCACTCAGCATTTCCTATATATCTGAAGTAAGCTTATTATGTGAGAATTTCAGATATTACTGATGTCTGCCTTTGTCCTTAATATCTTACTTCCGTTAGCTAATCTATGTAGATTTTTGACATTATTGCATAACTATGCAATTTTATTTTTTCTAAAGTTTTCTCACTTAACGCATTAAAACTTTGATTTTTTGTCATTTTAATGAATGCAGTATTATCTAATTTTTTTGTTGTTCAGCCCTCACTTTGTCTTCTTCATCTTATGTTTCTAACAGCACTTTATCCCACTTTTTTGTTTTATTACTAGCCCGTCTTCCCATTCTATATTTAATATGCATTTTTAAGGAATTCCATAGTATGACTTCACTAACCTGACCATTAACATTTAAAGATAAATCTAAACCACAGCAGAGAGTCAGCTAATACAGAAGTTACTTAAAAAATACTTTAATGACATACACATAAAATAAATATAAAAACAGTAGAGAGAGAGATGAGCGCTTTCGTACCTAATCTCGGTGCTTCCTCAGATCTAAAATGTTGATAAATATCACACCATTTAAATAACAACAAATTAGCACCTCAAATGACATGACTTCAAAGCAGGTTTTAAAGGGATGTACTCATTCAGTCCCTTCTCTTTAGCTGCCTGAAGTAACATCATTACTATCTGAGGAGTTACAAGGCAAAGCAGTGTGATTAGAAAATGGCTGCCCTGCAACTTCTACAATTCCAGAACTGACAGAGTCTGTTGATAAAGTGGAAGCTTCTGTTCTCTCATTACAGTTAATGGCAATGTCATCATTATTGAGACCTTTATCATATGTTCAACCCGCATTCACCATAATATTATTAGAGTCACGACTACTACCATGCAATTGATTCCTAGTAGCATTAGGCGGTGTCCCCTCATTCTGCACAAAGCGCTTGTTAACGTTGCTAACTCTCTGCCAGGTGAAGACATGGCCCTGCTGGAAGTCTCTAGTGTCCCTATCAATTTTGTTTCATTTCTGTTGCAACAGTCTCCTTTCATAGACCAAAATACCATCCAAAACCCCAGTCAAGGCATGGTCAACAGTCACTGGTGCAAAACAGGTATATAAAGCCTGTGTTTGTAAAATAGATAGTCTCAAACTCTCTTCCTTGGGTTTAAAAAATTCAATTAACAACTTTAAATAGCTCATGCTCACCTTTAAATTTAACTGCTGCCACTTTGCTAAAAGGTCTGGATATTGCTAACCGTAAGTCAGCATCTTCAATACATGCAAGCCCCTGGGTATGATGCCTCTGCTCAGGCATACCTCAAAGTGCTATTGCTGAGTTATCAGACATTTAAACTTAATGGAATCTCCTTCCAACTTCTCAATGGCAAGTCTTAGTTGTTCCAACTCTTCCGTACTCACAGACACCGCCATTTTTCTGCTACTAACTTCATATAGAAGGAGTGGATTATTGTCACCCCTCATACACGCTGCAAACCTGTCTGATAGGCTTTCGCCCACACCGATGGACCCAATTGGTCTATTTTCCAATCTGGTAGACACAATTGGTCTATCGTCTATACCAACATTCTCAGTACCTCTTAAAAACCCGACTGGTCTGTAATCCAGCTCAGTGTTCACGGAACCATCTGCCATGTCTCCAAAGAGTGTATACAAGAAGAAAATTGGTAAAACAAAACAAAAAACACCCAACAGAGTAGATGCCCTGCTACTGAGGAAGAAGTAGTAACCAATTAATCCAGCCAAAATGTAGCAGCAATGGCAACCATGGAACATGAAGGTATCCATACTCACATAAAAATGCAAATATAGTCCTTTACTGGCGCACAGAGGTAAGCGCTTTCACAGTTCGCTTCATCAGACCATAAAAACCCCTCCATCAAAAACACTTGCTTTTGTATCCACCATAAAAACACTTAAACAATTAATCAATAAAAGTCTTAGAGATAAAACGTATTATTAGAGGTTCATATTTTATAATGCACTCTAACAACATAATTCACATAGAACATGATACGTATCTAAAAATTCATGAACAAGTATAGACTAAGTTAAAAACTCATATAAACGGACAGTATAATTAAAATATGTGTGCAAACATATATAACAGCAGCTATTAAACACTAATATACCCAGCTGGCATGTATTAAATGAATGGCATAGTGTCACACAAGGTAGACATCAAATATAAGTTATCCAGTAAATATAAACACCATCATGAAATGCATTTATCATACGGTCAGAAACCAGTAAAGTAAGCAATGCTGCATACATAGCAATGATTAATGGAACTAATGAAGAATATGTATGAATTCAAATAACATCTTATTTCAGATGGGGTATAACAAGAACATCAAATAATATGGACATTAAACAAATTCAACAATCATAACATTTCATAAATGTCATTATTATAAAAGGCAAAATTTGAAACAGTCAGAATTTTTTAAACTTTGGTGCCCTCATTTAACAACCATTCTTCTGGACTTCAAGACACATTTGAGGGAGGCTTTTTCATTAAAGCCTACCTCTATCTGCTCTTAATCTTAATATCTAGTTCATTTCTCTCCTCTCAGTGCCATTTCTTATATCACCTTGCTACTACATTTTGGCTGGATTAATTGGTTACTACTACTTCTTCAGTAGCGAGGCATCTACTCTGTTGGGTATTTTTTGTTTTGTTTTAGCAATTTTTCTTCTTGTATACACTCTTCGGAGACATGGCAGATGGTTCCGTGAACATTAAGCTGGATTACAGACCATTCGGGTGTGTAAGAGATACTGAGAATGTTGGTATAGTTGATAGGCCAATCGTGCCTACCAGATTGGAAAATAGACCAATTGGGTCTATCGGTGGGGGCAAAAGCCTATCAGACAGGTTCACAGCTTGTATGAGGGGTGACAATAATCCAGTCCTTCTATATGAAGTTAGTAGCGGAGAAATGGCGGCGTCCGTGAATATGGAAGAGTTGGAACAACTGAGACTTGCGATTGAGAAGTTGGAAGGTGATTCCCTTAAGTTTAAACATCTGGTAGCTCAGCGACAGCCCTTTGAGGTATGCCTGAGCAGAGACATCATACCGAGGAGTTTGAGTGTATTGAAGATGCTGACTTATGGTAAGCAATATCCGGACCTTTTAGCAAAGTGGCAGCAGTTAAATTTAGAGGTGAGCATGAACTATTTGAAGAAGTTAATTGAATTTTCTAAACCCGCGGAAGAGAGTTTGAAACTATCTATTTTACAACAACAGGCTTTATATACCTGTTTTGCACCAGTGACTGCTGACCGTGCTTTGACTGGGGTTTTGGATGGTATTTTGGTCTACAAAAGTAGACTGTTGCAACAGAAACGTAACAAAATTGATAAGGATACTAGAGACTTCCAGCAGGGTAATGTCTTCACCTGGCCGAGAGTCAGCTACATTAACAAGTAGATTGTACCAAGTGAAGGGACACCACCTAATGCTACTAGGAATCAATTGCCTGGTCATACTCGCGACTGTAATAATATTATGAGCAATGTAATGGATGTGAATGAGGGTTGTACATTGGATGAAGGTCTCAATAATGATGACATTGCCATTAACTGTAATGAGAGAACAGAAGCTTCTACTTCAAAAATAGCCTCTGTCAGTTGTGGAATTGTAGAAGTTGCAGGGCAGCCATTTTCTAAACACACTGCTTTGCCTTGGAACTTCTCAGATAGCAAGGGTGTTAATCAGCCTGTTGTACGGCCAAAGTTGGCTCGAGTTGCAACAGTGAACATCACTACAGATAACAGGCAACTTATGCTTACCGGTTTTCACCAACTCCCTCTACCCATTTCCATGGAGAAGGGGGTAAAGAGACACCATTCTGTCAGTCGAGGGAGACAAAAATGCAAATTTTCAATGGAGAGACAATCAAATCAGATTCTCAAAAAATGTGGAACCAAGTGGGAACTGTATAGTTTGGAACATTTCTCAGAGAACAAAAGACGTTGATGAATTCAATGTTTTGAATAAGGGCTTAAACTTTATCCCAACAAAACAAAGCAGTTCGACAGATGCTTTAACTGATGTGAAGATGTTTAATAGAAATGTTATGTTAAATTATACATTTGGGAATAATAACAATGAGAATTGTTTTGTTTTTAAGAAACCCAGTTTGTATATTCCAACTAATCACCCGTTGGTTGAAGCATTCTATAAATTGGTTGAAGATGATCCACATACCATGTACAGTGGTGTTACAATTAAAAGGAGGGCCACCAATAATAGATATAATCTTAGCTTTAAAGAGAAGAATGCTTTGATAAGGTTACAAAATTATAACACTTTTGTCATTAGACCCATGGATAAGGGCGGGCCTGTAGTGCTCATGGATAGGGAAAGATATCATAATGCCATGATTGGTATGCTGAGTGACTCTAGATATTATAGTGTGATTAGTAAAGAAAATGTTAATGCCATTAAATGTAGGATTTTCATGATAGTGGATTATTTGGTTAAAGGTTTTGCCATAACTACTGAGTTGGGAAGATTCTTCGAAGTAGAATATCCTATGATTCCGGTTATACAGGGTCTGCCCAAGATCTATAAGGATGGCCAAAACCCCCCATGAGATCCATAGTATAGTGGAGGGGGTGGTGTACCAAGCCTTTCTCCTGATATGTAGAGATGTTTCTTTGACCCATTTTGGACTTGAATACTGTTGTGCCTAAGGACACAAGACAATTTCCTCTTGAGCTATATAGTTTTACAAATACTTTAAGGGTGGAGACAGACATTATCTTCATCATCCTAGATGTGCAATCATTGTTCACCATCATCCCGAATGAGTTGTATGTGGTATCTATTAAGAAATATCTAACCAAACATAGTGATTATGATGATAAACAGGTAGACATTATCTTTTCTTGGAAGTCATACTTGAAAATAATGTGTTCATCTATAATCAGGAGACTTACATACAGTGTGATGGCATGGCTATAGCCAAAAGCTACACCAACATGTTCCTGACCTTTGGGAGGAAGAAGAATTGTTTTTGATAGACAGTTTCAGGAGAAATGTTCTCTTCTATCGCCGTTTTGTGGATGACATCTTTTTTGTCTGGGCTGGAGGCCCAGACAAATTGAGAATGTTTGTAAGCCAGATGAATAGTATGACTGACTATTTAAAATTCTCTCTGGCATTTTTTCCAACAAGAATAGATTATTTAGATGTTTATGTGGAGAAGTTAATGGGTGGTTCAATCAACACAGGTGTTTACAGGAAGAAATGTCACAGGAACACCCCCCTGCATAGATGAAGCATGCACCCACATTATATTTTTGAATATATAATTAAAGGACAATGGATGAGGATTTCCCAGATTTAGGATATAGACATGAATTGGATGTCTTTAAATGCAGGTTGTCTAAGTGAGGCTACAATAATGAAGAGATTGATGAGGGCCTTTTAGAACTAGATTCACTTAGGAGAGGTAGAGCTGCTCCATATTTTTCGAATCTAGTTGAGGCTGAGAATGTGCAAGGTTGGAAAGCCCCTGGAATTAGAATTCCCATGTTTTTCACCACTGATAATAGGGCTATATTTGATATCATTAACAAGCATTGGCGAGTCCTTACAACCAGTCCAGATATCAGGGGCATGGTAGGTGACAGACTGAAGTTTAGGTTTAAAAATAAACCTAACTTAAAGATAATTGTATGCCATCCTGTTGATAGATACAAAGTAGGAGAAATTATGGGCACTGTACCATGTGGGCAATGCAATCTTTTATGGTTTATTAACCCCAGTGTTCTGTTTACACATCCAGACATTGGGCAGGAATTTAGATTTAAGGTGTCAGCAGACTGCAGCACCCCACACATTATCTGTCTGCCTGTGTGTAAGCTATGTGCCTCAGTTTATATTGGAAAAATGAATATGATGTTTCGTAATAGAATAAGATAACATCTGTATGCTATAAAGGTGAATTCTCCTAATAATGCCCTAGCAAATCATGTTTTAGCTATGGGAGAGGAGCACACATTTCACTTTATGGCTGTAGATATGATCACACCAATCATCCGTGAGGGTGATATAAGAAATGGCACTGAGAGGAGGGAAATGAACTGGATATTAAGATTAAGAGCAGATAGAGGTAGAGGTATTAATGAAAGAGCCTCCCTCAAACCTTTCTTGAAGTCCAGAAGAATGTTTGTTAAATGAAGGCACCAAAGTTTAATAAATTCTGACTGTTTCAAATTTTGCCTTTTTTAATAATGATATTTATGAAATGTTATGATTGGTGAATTTGTTTAATGTCCGTATTATTCAATGTTCTTGTTATACCCTATAAGAAATAAGATGCTGTCTGAAGTAACAATATCCATTATTTATTTCATGCAAAATAAAGCACATTTTGTATACCACAATTAGCACAGAAGTCCAAATTATATTTATAGCCTGTGATAGGATGCAAAACATAGTCACTTTAATTAATACAACTATAGAAAATATGGTTTATTTTGCATGCTGTAATGTATGTCAAAGCTATTATGTTGGCAAGACGAACCGACCCTTCAGAGATAGGATTATAGAACATTTATATAGTATGAGTAGATGTGACTTGAAGAATGCACTTGGTAAACATGTCAGAGAAAGGTTTTATGCATACATTTACGTTTTTTGTATTACAAGTGTATTCTCCTAATATAAGGGGAGGTGATGCAAGAACAGATACTGAAAGACTTGAAACTAAATGGATATTGTTACTTCAGGCTGCTAAAGGGAAGGGACTGAATGAGTATGTCCCTTTAAAACCTGCATTGAAGTCACATCATTTGAGGCACTAATTTGTTGTTATTTAAGTGTGGTGATTTTATCAACATTTTAGATCTGAGGAAGCACTGAGGTTTTCTGCAAAAGAGTTCATCTCTCTCTACTGTTTTTATATTTATTTTATTTTATTTATATATCATTAAAGTATTTTTACCTAGCTTCTGGATTAGCTGACTCTCTGCTGTGGTTTATATTTATATTTACTGAGTCAGCTCATTTGCTCCTTCATTTTTTTTGTATTTTATTCAACATTTAAAGATAAAAATTATCAACTTATTCCTTAAGATAACTATTATTTTTTTTTAATTTCATCATATAACCTGGGATTCTGTAAATAATCTGAAATGTCCTTTTATCCATTAATATATTACTACTTAGTGCATTATGGTCTGAAAAGGATAATGAATAGTTTTTAAGTAATTCACTTTATTAAATCCTAACACATCTAGTTTGTGTCCCATGTGCATTAGAATAATGAGTGAAGAACAATGATTTGTCTTCTGCTTTTGCTATTATATCAAATAAATTATTACTAATCCATCTGTTTAGTGTTTTAGCTCTTTCCAGTATTTTAGCTTTAATCTGTTCACTTTTATCTTCTATACCAGATATGCAGTTAATATCCCCTGGCTAGAATTAAACTACCCTTCCACTGATGTTGTAGTAAGTTTAAGTGATCTTTAGCCACTGTTGCATCTATTGCAGGGTTACAATGAAAAAGGTAGTGTATTGAGTTTGTCATTATATTGACTTATTGCAAATGTATACATTCCTTATGGATCATTAATGGATTCCTTGACCTTGGGCATTACACTAGATTTTCTCCAATGTCTAGCAGTTCCTTTCATCTTTTTGTTGAAAGAAGCAGATGGTAACATTCCATAACCTAAATGATTTCAGTATTGTATATCTTTATCTGTCAAGTGAGTCTCTTGCAAGAGTATAATGTTTCCTCTATTTGCTTTTAGATATCTTATTAATGATTTTCTTTTGTACCATTATTTAATCAATTTACATTAATAAATAATAAAACTATCCATACTGTGACTTTAAAAAGATTTCTTTAAAAAGATAATATGGCGCATTTATCCACCATATTTATTTAATTGTATATAATACTCTAATGCATTACTCCATCACTATCTTAACATTCAACACTTTTTAGAATGTTCCTTTCTACAAACTAAACTACAAAATATACCAAATAACATGAACAAAAATGAGTCTACAACTGTAACTATATATAATACTAATAAAACACAAGCCACCATTGATAACAAAGTTCCTAATTTGCCTATCGAATAGACAAATGACTACACCATCTCTTTATTTACCAACACCTAAAAATTCATCAAAAATATCCAAAATCTGCAATGACTTATAAATATCATAAATCTCAACTGTCCAGATTTTTGCAGAATGTCTAGATTGTTGCATCATACATTTGAGCTGTTTCTCATAAAATTGTGGTTTTCTGGCAAATCACTGGCAAATTATTGAGGAATGAAGTCAGACATTA
This sequence comes from Protopterus annectens, assembly GCF_019279795.1. Classification (NCBI taxonomy): domain Eukaryota; kingdom Metazoa; phylum Chordata; order Ceratodontiformes; family Protopteridae; genus Protopterus; species Protopterus annectens. The sequence goes on from NC_056726.1 coordinate 1,658,133,699, forward strand.
AGGCACACATTTGTATTTCAGACTTCATATCCTTCAGAAAATTCATGCTAATTCAAACCTTGTTATTCTATCAACTTTCTAAGTTTGTAAGAGCAATATTTAAAAAGTGCCACTATTTTTGGGCCTTTGTCCACCCATTAGTTGTATCTTTATCCAGATTTCTTACTCTAAGAAGTTGAGAGGTATGCAAATAATATAATATTATACAAGTTACAAAAAATAGTTGACTATTAATTTAGTTATATATTTTGCTATTTAAAGCTATTCTTCCATGCCTACATAAAGGTTTAATAATCCTCTTCTTTTAATCACAAATATTAAATAGCCAAGTAGTATATTACATACCTGTCTATGTAATAGTAGTATGCATTATCTATTTAATATTACTAAATTATTCACTTATTCAACTTAAGTCTAACTAAACCTCTAAATAAGTAGAACAAAGTGGGATTTGAACAGATAAATATATCTCTAAACCTACAGATGACAGGTAATCTTTTCATATTAAACTATTATACACAAGGAAAATCAATGTACATATATATTTTCATCATGCTAAAAGATACACACATATTTTTTTAGATCTAATAAAAGTTCTGAATTAATTGTCTATATCACAAAATTGTGTAACACTCATTAATATGATAAATATTGAAATATTTACAAATTCTTTAGCTTATTGCACTAATTTATAAAAATATGCACATTGTATTGCTGAGGTCAAAAAGAATGTCTTGCAATTTCTGAGTCAAAAATGCATTCCTTACTGTACTCAGTATTTAATTCAAATCCCATTCTCCCTTCCTGGATTCAAACATATTGAAAAATCAGCTCTATATAATGTTATCGAAAAGTGAAGTCAGAGAATGCCTGTTCGCTGACCAATAAACGGGGAACTGTCATTTCCATGAATGGAGACTACACTGAATTTTTTCCTAGGGGAAAAAATTGCTTGGCTAATGTCATGAATTTGACCTTTTCCCCACTGTAGTATGATCTCAGAGTTGGTATGTGTCTCATTTCTGGTTAGCCAAGCATTTTTTTTCCAAAGGAAAAAATTTGTTGCAGTGGCCATTCATAGAAATGGCACTTTACTGTTTAGTGGTCGTCGAACAGGTGTTCGCTAACTTGGGATTTTGATGTCATAATAAAGACCCAAAAAATCTACTTCAGCAATATAGCAATTAAATTTCAGCTCTGACTTATGAAATGAGTTATTTCAGATAGTATTATTGAATCTAATAGCATACAATATGCAAAAAGCTTTAAAGTTCACATGACCAAGCTTCAAGTTTCAGCTTTCAGGATTTTTCAAATAATTTATATGATTTTCTATGCATATTATATGAGATTTTGTACATTCACATTTCTGCCATATGCAGGTATGTGTAATACATATCTTTATTATAAGAGGTTTATGTAAATATACTTTTCTGTCTTTTTTGCCCTCTATTATTCTGCCTTCATAGGTTCATAAGTTCATAGGTAGGTACTAGGCTATCGTCCCTGGGGCCTATACAAGCCCAGCCAAAAAGGTACACTGGCTTTTGCCACCCAAGAAAATTAATTTCCTGTGCCACTGTCAAGCAGAGCCACAGAGGTGATCCCCGGGGTGAATTTCCTATTTCCCATCCAATCATCAAGATTTTTCTTGAAGAGTGCTAATGAGGAGCTTTGTTTGATAAAGATAGGTAGTTTGTTCCAGAGTATGGGAAGTCTCTGGGACAGGAATCTATCCCTCCAGCATGTTCTATTTATTGTAGTGACAATGTTTAGGTCCCTAGCACGTGTAGCTCGTCAGGATTGGGATTTCTTTAAGTGGAGCATGTCCAACAGCTTTGGGTTTGACATAGCTTTGTATGTTAGGCAGAGATCACCTCTAAGTAGGTGATATGCAACGGAGTAAAGCTGGAGTTTTTTGAGATGGGCTGTGTAGGGCATCTGTTTGAGGCTAGTAATCCTCTTTGTGAGGTATTTCTGCGACCTTTCCAGTTGTTGTAGATGTCTTGTAAGGTGCATACCAAAAGGGGTACTGTACTCTATAATGGGTCTAATGAGTGATGAGTAGTGGGGAACAATGACCTCTTTTTTTTTTCTGGATGAGAAACGTTTTGTGATGAGGTGTGCCATGTAGAAGGATTTCCTGACTACTGTGGTGATGCGATTTTCAAAGGAGAGACTACTGTCCACATATGTCCCAAGGTATCTTATCACACTTTTGGTATTAAGTATACTACTGCCTATGTTGTAGTTCATAGGTACAGAGTTTTTACAGAAGAGGATGACAATGCACTTTTTGGCATTGAGCTTGAGGCCGTGGCTTAGACACCAGGCATCTGTCTCAGTGAGGCCCTTTTGTAGGATGTCCACAATGTTAGGAGTTTCAATTATGGTTCCAAGTTTGCAGTCATCTGCAAACTTTGTTAGCCAAAGACCTTCTGTTTTAGCCTGTACTTCAGAGAAGTAGATACAGAAAAGGAGAGGACCCAGGACTGAACCCTGTGGTACTCCACTTGTCACTGGTCTGACGTCAGATTTGGAGTCTGCTACTTTCACAGTGTGGGTTCTGTCAGTGAGTCAGATGGCAACCCATCTTGTGACATAGGGATTTATATCTAGTTTAGTGAGTTTACCTATAATTCCAGAGTGGGGGATGGTGTTGAAAGCCTTGGCAAGATCTAGATAGGCTGTGTGAACCACCTTACCCTTGTCTATGGCTTTGGTGACTGCTTCAAAGAAGTCTATCAGGTTTAGGAGACATGATCTGCCTTTTATAAACCCAAACTTGGTGGGGTACAGAGTTTGGAGATTACCAGTGTCTTTGTTTATAAGTTCCATGATGACACATTCCATGGCCTTGCAGACCACGCTCATCAGGCTAATGGGACAGTAGTTCCCGGGATCCGTGGTGGTTCCCCCCTTGTGGAATGGGATAACCGTCACTGTGCGCCATTCAGCAGGCACAAAGCCTGAGGTGAGGCTATGACTGAGCATGGTACTTTGTTCATTCTGTAGTTCATGTAGAACACAGCCTGGGATGTTGTCTGGTCCCATGGATGCTGTGTTCTTGGCTTTGGAGAGTGTGGTTTTTACCTGTGCAGCCATGATTACAGGAACTTTGCATTCTTCCGGTATAGAGATGGGCTCTCTAGGGGGTGAGAGGGAGGTAAAGTTAGCACTGAACTTATCTGCCAGGATGTTGGCAATATGAGTTGGGTCTGTATATTTAGTGCCATTGTGCTGTAACTCAGAGCAGATCTGAGTGTTGCCATTGAGATTCTTGACATAGCTATATAATGCCTTGTGGTTGTCTTTAGAATCAGTGGCAATTTTGTTTTTGTAACTAGCTTTGGAGGATTTTATCAGGGATCGCAGCTTCTTACTGAGGCTGACCAGGGAGCTCCTCCACTCATGGGATTTTACTGTCTTTTGCAACAGTTTCTTCCTTCTGTTGAATAGTTTGTTTATGGCAGGGGACCATCAGATTAGCTTCCTTTTTTTTTTGGAGGATAGTATCTTGGTTCTGTTTGGGATAGCACAATCCATAAACTCATGTAAGTGCTTATAAAGTGCAGTTGTGTAGGATTCAGTAGTAGTAACTGTATTGTCCATCTGCATGGGTGTCATGAAGTTCACCACTTTTGTCTTAAGAAGCATGAAGTTGGCTTTGGAGAAATCTTTTACTATGGTTTCCTTAATGGGGGGTGGGGGCAGGATGTGGATATCTAGGGTAATTGCTTATGGTCAGATCGGACCAATGAGGCACTGACTTCAGATGTGGAACACCAGTCACTCATGTTGGTAATAACTAGATCTAAGATATTGCTGCCCCTGGTGGGGGTGTGGATAAGTTGATCCAGGGCATTGGAGTTTATGAATTCCAGAAAGCGTTGAGCGAAGGAGTTGGTACATGAGTAGTTTTCCCAGTTAATGGTGGGGTAGTTGAAATAGCCCATTATTAGGGTGATTTGTTGAACCCTAATATTTTCTAGTACATCAAAAAGAGAGGAGTGGGAATCCTGGGGCATGGTGGGTGATCTGTAGCAAGCTACAATTTGTATTGCAGTTTTGCCCAGAGTTAGTTGCACTTCGATAACCTCGGTTGCATTATGCTGAGTAACTAGCCTGGAGGTGTGGATATCCTTAATGAATATGGACACACCTCCGCCTTTGGTGTTCCTTTCCAGGTTACATGGACAAAAGCTGTGGTATGAGTTATAGCTTGGTAGTGCAGGGATGCTCTCTGAAGCCTTGAACCAGGTCTCAGTCACTGCACAGATATCGATGTTCTCCATTTTAAGGAGTGCCTCAAGTGAGTGCATTTTGAGATTTAGACTTCCAGCATTAAGTAGCATCACCCTCAGTTTTTACTTGCCTGTTTCTGTTATGGTGGTGAATTTGTCATTTGAATCTTGCCTAAAAAAGGCACTATAGGGGCGGCAAGAACCTTAGCCAGTGTCCGGAATCCAAGGGGTGACAGGTGCAGGCCATCTGTGGCAAAGCATCATGGTCTGTCGACCATGTCATCCCAGGCAGACAGATACTGGATCCCTTTAGAATGGCACTAGAAGCTTAGCCAATTGTTGAAGCCAATCATTTTGTCCTTGTACTGCGGCATCATTCTGGGAGATGGCAGAATGCTACTCAGGGCTAGGGTCATACCTGCCTGGGCTACAAGATCGGAGACCTCTTCCATGTCTCTTTTCATGTATTCCATGGAAGTATGTCACAGGTCATTCACACCAACATGGGCAATGACAGAGTCATATTTGTACTTGTTGTGGAGTGACCTGAGTGTGTGGGTTATGTGGTGGATCCTGGCACCCGACAGGCAGCTGACAGTAACCATCTCCTTGTTTAGCCTGGTGAATAGGACATCAGTGTGCCTGACTATAGAGTCACCTATGACTAGTGTGTTAGGTACGTTCTTTTGCCTTGGTTGAGTGGCACACTGAGTCTGCGGCTATGTGTCATTTGGGTTGTGTTGGGGGTGGATGTTGGTTGCATTTCTGCTTTGGTGGTCTCTGTTGCTTGAGCAGATTATTATTGAGAGCCTCCGTGAATGTTTTTGTGTTTCTATGTGTGGATTGTGGTGGTGTAGATTTAGTGAGACTATGTGATGAGTGTGGTGTGGTGCAAGTGTTTACCTTCTCCTCTTCACTGTCAAGTTAAGTCTTGATTGGAGAGAGCTTTACCTCTAGTTTGGCTAGATAAGTGCATCTCTCACAGGTTGTAGTGTTGGGTGGTAGGAGGAGAGGGCTGTCTCTGTACATGAAGCATTTTCTACTTTGCCCCAAGATGCCCAGATTCATCAGATAGACAGGAGAGAACACTGAGATGACCTATGGACATGCCTGAATAAAAAACTATTTTCCTCTAGATAAGCGAGGAAAGTGAGTACAAGATCTGTTTTTCTCTAAGCAAGTGAGGAAAGTAAGTACCAAAACTGTTTTCCTCTAGGTAATGAGGAAGGTTGAGTGCTGTAGTAATTAGTAGGGTATTTAGTGCTTACAAGTTCTGAACAAGTGCTGATCACGAATAAGCTAATTCAATTGCTAAAACTAAGAATCTGTATCTGGACTAAACTAGTTACAGGAAAGGGGGGAAACAAGTGCAAATACGGGCTTTTAAATCAGAAAGTTGAGAGAGATGGAAAAACTGCCCAAACGACCAATAACTACAATTTCTGGGCCAGAACCACTCCTTATGTGGTAGATAGGTTACCTAGTGCTTACCACTCCTTCTGATAAACTGGAAGGCTTCTCTCCGACACAGAAAGCTTGGGGCTCAGAAGCTTACATACAGTCCTGGATACAGCAAATCTGAATCTGGACTACACTAGTTACAGGAAAGGTATTATATATATATATATATATATATATATATATATAGATATATATATATATATATATATACAGAAAAGTAGCTAAAACAGCAGTAAAAACAATTCAAATGCAGTGCAAGCTAGCACACTTGAGTATGTAGCAATGTTAGACCAAACAGTTTAAAAAATGCAATTAAATTAAAAATGACTAAAAACAAGTGTAGAAGGAGTCTATTAGGTAGAATAAGATAAAGAGATGGGACTGGGGGGAGTGTCCCAGATCAAATCTACAGTGGGGGTGGGCAACTGCAAAAGCCTCCTAATTTAAACAACAAGACAGGAATAGGGAGGGTGGGTATAAGAAAACCAACACCTTCAGCAGAGATCTGAAAACTATACAGTGAAGCAAAAATAACAGTGCACAACTCTGAAGTCAGCCAGCAATGATATAAAATTAGTCAAACAACAATTACCAGTACACAACTCTGAAGTGCCAGAAAAATATACTCAGCTCTGTATATCTCCAGATAATTTGAAGAGCAATCTGTCAGGACACAGGAAATTTCCAGCAATGATATATCTTATTCTATATATCTTGTATTTCTAAAATATCCCAGAAGTGAGATATTTAATCATAAGCTGTCTATTAGAGATCACATTATGTCTATATGTTTCTGATACTACTCTATCATTAATTTTACATAGATATGTCATTCCTTGTGTGTGCATATTATTCATAAGATGTTTACTCGTCTTATTAATTCTGGTATGACAAGCAATTTTGACTCTCTCTCTCTCTCTCGCTATATATATATATATATATATATATATATATATATATATATATATATATAGAAAATTCCTGCTTAATTTGAATGTGTGGCTTAGTCATTGTGAACTGCTGCTCTGACCTAAGCTTCTCATCCTGACACTAGAATTTGATCTCTGCATGTGAACTTGACAACTCAAAGCAAGCAGCAGCTGCTAATTTCCTCTGTAATTTTCTCATTCTTCTTAATTATTTTAAACTGTTTTAATTAGTAACAAACATCTAACTTTAGTATAAGCTATTAATGTTCATCAAAATGTAAGCAAATTATATATCAGTAACAGCTTAACTTAAAACATTACTATAGAATTTGATTTACCATTTCTTCACTTCTAGGAAAAGAAAAAAAAGATTTTATTTTGAGTAGATTTCTCACATATATACTTGAAATAAAAGAAAATTCCTTTCTGTTTTCATAGCCATCAGTGGTGAACTTTGACCTAGATTTTCTTTAGAACTGCTCAAGGTGGGAAGCAAGGTGAGCAAGAATCCTGCATTCCTCACACAACTGGATAATTCTTTTGTTCTCAAGATTTATGCAAATGTTACTTGCTTCATAAATGACCTGTGAAAGGAATGTATTACATGGAACGAAGAAAACAAAATCACCAGCACTTTAACACATCTAATTAACATATTGATTAGATCTGACATTCTGTTAAATCAGCAATGCACATATTAAACAAAGTTGAACAAATAAAATAAAAGTCTTAACATATATATTCTTAAAGTTAATGGTTCTGTTGATTATAATTTATTGATATTCTCTTCCAGGAAGTATTTGTTTAATATTTATAAAAACAGTGATATGTTTAGTTAAATTAAATATATTAAATCTTTCACTGTAAGTATAGTGAAACTGACCATTTAAATTCCTTATCATGAAAAGTGATTTAGCTTAAAATATAAATACGCACTTAAATACCCTTTGAAGCTTAATGTTTGATGCAAACCATTTACTTAAATTGTAAATCTATTGTTTCAGAAAATAAAAGTCCTGCAATCAGAGAATAGAAGTCACTTGTTTTTAAGCTCTTTATTTTTAGAAGCATCATTCTAGGAATTCAGCTCACTCTGTCTCTTGATGTATATTATTTTCCAGTCCCAATCCAGTTCTTTAGCATTAGTAAAGATTTAACTTTTGTTAACAAAAGTGGATGCCTCCTCTAGTGTGGCAAATATTGTATTTCCTTCAAAAAGAAATACTCTGATCTTTGCCCAAAAAAAACAAAGTGGCTCTAATATTGTTCTTTATAAGTTCCTTAATCAGTGGTAAGCAGGATTTTTTTACTCATTACTTCACTGGAATAATCATTGTCAAATCTGACTACATGTTCACCTGTTTTAATAAGTGGGCTGGACCATGCTGTGTTTAATATTTTATATTTTTTTCTCAACTACACATAAACTTAACTATTATTGAACATGGGGTGAGTTTTCTTTCTTCAAATATGCTCTCAGATATCTATGTCTTTTAAATTTCAAAAGATTAAGTTTAATGCAGATTTAATGTTCTTTTTTGTAGCCAGGTTAAGAAGTTTGTTATATTGTCTCCCTCATACTTTTCAAGTATGCCATAAATTATAATGTTATTTCATCTCAGTTTGTTTTATAAATCATCACCTTCAGCTATGAGCCAGTTATTTTGTTATAAACAAAATCCAGTCTGAGACTAACCTTCAGTTGTTGTCCTTTCATGATCATTTAAAGCTTCTTCCATACTGCTGATTTTTGCACTTTGTTGTTTCATAAGAATTTCCAAATGTTCCATCTTCTTTCTGGTCTCTTCTTTGGAACTTTGGATTTTGGTATCCAGTTTATCCATTTTAAGAACTATATCCTGCATATGAGATATTAGTGACTGGATGTATTTTTTAACACAAGAATTCTGAGGACCATTTCTTGAGTGCCTCATATTGAAGTTGCTTCTCTGTTAAGCAAGCAATTGAAATTCTCATAGGAAAATTACAGCTTTTGAACAACTTGAAGCAGTAAATCTTTTCTCTGATTATTAGTGAATATAATTAGCTAACAAATTTCTCCAAATTTATTTTTTTATTATATTTTCTGTCAGATAAAAGTTTTCACTCACAGAACTTTTTGCTGCTCTCATTTAGACATTTTGGCCCTAGTATTATTTTATAAATTTAATATGCCCTAAAATAACCTACCTTAGGCATTTAACCATCACACTCATTTTTAAGATAGCAATTGTTGATGTATCAGTCTACAAATGTAGCCCTGCAGCTTAACACTTAGAACAGAATACTTTATGATGGGTCTACTTCAAAAGATCAAAATTTCACAGTGTTGAACCTTTGATCATCAAAAACTAGAGGATCAAAGTTGTGAAATATCAAACGTAACAAAAAATCTAAAACGCGAAAACATATTATTTAATGTTTTTGCAAGGGGGCAAGCCACCTTGCACCCCCCACACCCCCTGCTACTTAAACATACCAAATCCAAGATCACACTACAGTGAAGACAATGGTAAAGTTCTCATTCCGCACTGTACAACAGTCTCCAACCACAAGGTTCAATATTTCACAACTTCAGTCATTTAGTCTTCACAGATCAGTGATTCGATGTGGTATTTCAGTCCTTTGAAGGGGACCCGTTTATAACATACCATGCTTTATGTAAGAGTTATACATGCATGTGTGTGGGTGTGTGTGTGTTTGTACAAAGTAAAATGTATAGCTTTCATATATTCCATTTAATTTTTTAAATACTTTATCAACCACTGGATTTTGATATAGTCCTTTCTGTGTTATTCCAACAACACTTACTTGTATTAATTCTTTGAATGTGCAGGCAGTGACTGAACTGATTGCTCAACTTCATCAGATAAACATTAGAATAATACAGACCATTTTATGCAAAATTAAAACAGTGTCACATGTTTAATTCCCTCCCTTCTCCACCCATCAACTAATTACATCCAATTAATTATTTAAAGTTATATTTTCCATTATGTTACGGAAAATAGGTTATGTTGATTACATTTATAACACAAACTGACTTTGCATAAGCATTTGATATCTTTCAACCACAATTGATTATATTATATATATTTATGTAAACTCAGAGGAACCAGAAAGCAAAAAGTAGGTAATGGTTACCATATTTCCTATTTGTTATTAACGTTTAAGGCTTCTCAATTTCAATACACAACCAAGGGAACATATTTCATTCAGACCAGGTAGAGCATAAGACCTTGTCTTTAACTGCCAAGTTAATTCCTTCAGTTCAAGCTTGTATTCCAAAGGCCCACCCCTGATATCAGGTTCCACTTGGTCAATGGCCCTAAATGTAAATGAATGACCAGGGTTTTCGGCTACATGTTTTGCCAGAGCATTTTCAGTGTGCTCATACACCCTTTCTTTAAATTTGCACTCAGTCTTGCCAATGTAGAACACAGGACTGGCAAGAGGCTAAATATACCACCATGGCAGAATTACAATTAAATCTCCTCTTGCTTATAAGGTTGACATAAAGAATGTTAAACTTACTACCTGTTTGCATGTATCTACAATATGAGCAAGACTCGCATTTATACATCCCCGGGGTACATGTAGTCTTAAATCAGGGTAATTCTAACAAGTTCTTCAATGTAGTGCCCCTCCTATATATCACCCTAGAGCATTGTCCTAATTTAGTAAGGTCTTTATTAAACTGGAAAATACGCCAGTTTTTTTTGTAGAATATGTTTGATGTTGTCTGCATCTAAACCAAATGTAGTAATAAAAGCATGGTTATAGTCCAAACTTGGGCAATCACCGTTTTCACTGAGTGGCTTGTTGTTCATAATTACACTTTGGCCCATGTTGTTTAAAATGGCTTTAAAGTACCCATTCGCCCTTTTATTTTGGACTTACTTCAATAAGTTTTTCACTATATGTTTGGGATATCCCCTGTTAATAAACATTTGAACAAGTAGTCTACATTCGCTTTCAAAATCAGTGGTAGTAATACACATTCTAGCAGCTCTAACTAGTTGTGCTTTTATTATAGACCTTTTTTGATGTTGGGGTTGGGCGCTACTATAGTGAAGACAGGAGTTACAATAAGTCTCCTTACGATGAATTTTAGCTAGGTATCTATTATTGGACGCATCTTTTCTTAACTTAACATCAAGGAATGCTATTTTATCCTTGTGGAACGTATGTGTAAATGACAAAAAATCTGTCGTGCTGTTACAGTAGTTCATAAATTCCTTAAATGTATGTTCATCCCCCTTTAAAAATCAAGAAGATATCATCCAAATACCTAGTGTAAAAGATAATCTCATTCCTAAATGCATTACTTGTACTGTGCACAAATTGGTCCTCCCAAAAGGCTATGACAAGATTAGCAAATCTACCACCTACTGGAGATCCCATTGCCACTCCAGTGTTTTGCAAATAAAATTTGACCATTAAACAGGAAAAAAATTGTTGGACAAGATTATGTCCATAAGCTCAGCTATTAAGCCTATTTCTGCTGCTGTCACTCCCCTTTTAACTAATAATAGTTCCAACCATTTAATTCCTACATCTTGTGGAATTACGGTATACAAGTCTTTGACATCAATAGTTGCAAAATTATAGTTCGAGTCAAAGACTTGTTTATTAATTGCATCTAAAAATGACCATGAATCCTTGCAAATATATGGCTCATTTGACACATGTTTTTTCAGTAGACTATCAACATATTTTGCTAAGGGACAGGTCATAGAGTCCCTTCCATCCACAATTGGCCGTAAAGGGGGATTATTTAGGCATTTATGGATTTTTGGGACCCCGAAGATTACAGGTGTTTTAGGGGAGACCATGGTCAAATAATTAGTCAAGTTCAAATCTATCCTATTTTCAATAAACAGGTCATTAATGAAAATCCTTATACGTCTGTATGCTTGATATAGTTAATTTAGTGATACTTGTGTATAAGTAACTAAATTTAACATATTTTCCATTCTCCGTATGTAGTCACTACAGTTGAAAAACACCAATTTGCCCCCTTATCTGCTTTTACAATTACATCTGCTTTCCTCAGAGTATTTTTTGAATTTATAGAGATGGTTAATAGACATGGTTTGTAACTATTACAAAAAAGTATTAAATTTAATGAGGTTAACATAGAAACATTATTAAAAGATGTAGCTAAATTAGATATGGACATCAAGAATTATTTAATTTTTGACCAGTGGGAGGGTTAATATTGTAAGACTTTGTCAGATGTGGAGAGAAAATGTAATAATGTAGTAAAGAAAAGAAAACTAAAAAAAATTAGAAAGGGATTATATACAATATGCTAGAAAAGAGGCACATCTCATTAAAAATAATCAAGGAAGAACAACATTTTATGTAAATCAGTTCAATGTTAATAGGGACAGGAAGAGAGTGGGGCAAGGTCCCAGTGAGTAAAAGGGGGAAGTACCAAACAGTTTCTTGGATAATAAAGTTGAGGGTTTTCATTATGCCCAGCTGAAGGGGTCATTCATTAAGGAATCAACATATTGGGAGCCCAAACAAGAAAATCAAAAGATTCACCCAGAATATTTGAAAGGAATGGGGGAGAAGGAAGAATTATTAAGAGATAGAAACAGAATTGTTTTGACTCAGAATGGTTTCAATATTTTTAATTACACAAGTCAGGATATTACCAATTAGTACTTTTTTATTTCAAAAGTGTCTTAAGTTTGTACCCCATAAGAACATTGATTTGGTGGCTAGCCTAACAAAGGTGAATTTTTTTCATTAGGAAACTTAATTTAGTGGTGTTCTTTGAGCAAAAGCAAAGTATTTTTGATTTTAGGGAAGATGTGGAGGAAAATATAAAAAAAGAAAACTACATTTAACCCACAATTTCACCTGATTTTAAATGTTTTTGAAAGCACAGTTTTTGAGGATATTTATAAATTACAGACCTCCAAGAATAAAAAAAAAATGGGCATATTGTTATAATCTTAGTAAGAAGGAAAGACAGTTATTTATTTTTATTTATTTATTAACATTTGTTAACCGGGTTTGTCCAACTGGGCTTGTGGCCAATTTTCAGTGGAGACCTGAGGAGAAAAGCTCAAGTAGTACATTTTTAAACAAGTACAATTTTAAACAATATTGATATAATAGCAGTTATAGCAAAAATATTCACATATGTTGGGTTACATACATAAAAGTTAAAGTTGCATTAAAAAAAGCTTAGTAACATAATTTTACATTGATATAGTTCAATAGGTCAACAATAACATTTTTTTGTTTGTATAAAATTATGCAAATGCATAGTAGACACATTGGAGAGAGAGATGTAATGAGGAACTAAGTATGGTCATATAGACTGTACATAAAGGGAAGGAAGACTAGGTGGTGTCATGGCAAGGGCAGGTCCTGGAATTGAGAAAATAAGCTTTTAGTTAATTTTTAAAGTGTGAGGTGTGGGAGATTGAACATAAGTCAATGGGAAGTTGGTTCCAAGCATGGGCAAGGGAGTGTTTGTAGAGTAGTTTGCCTACTGACCTTTTTGGGTGGTAGATACCAGGTAATTGTTGGTTAGATGTACAGAGGGTCCGGGATGGGATGTAGATGAAGACTAAGGAAGATAGAGATGGACAGAAGGAGGTTTTATAAAGAACAGAGTGTATCATATGAAATTGATAAGATAGCAGAAATTGGGGAAGTTCAAGCCATTGAAGAGAATTTAAAGAAATGCAGTGGTGTGAGTTGTATGGGGAGTTAGCAATGAATCTGGCTATTTTATGGTAAGTCTGTTGGAGTTTGTTTAGAGTGGGGGCCTGGATATTGGTAAGAACTGGAGCAGCTTATAAGAGGGAGGGGAGGGGGAGTGCCTGGCCCAGGGTAAGTCTAGATTCAGGGGTTAGGAATTTTTTGTTCCGATATAGCAGACCTAGTTTCTGTTTTTTTTTTATACACTGGAGTATGTGTAGGTTGAACTTTAGTTTGTCATCGATAATGACCCCCTAGGAGTTTTGTGTGGGTGTCAGGTTGGATAGTTGTAGTGTTAGAAAATTTAATAAAAAATATGGTTTTGTGATGAGAAAGAGAACAGAGAAGGAAAAATAGGAGTTTGGTCTTTTTGGGATTTAGGACCAGTAGGTTGTGAAAGAGCCATTGTTCAGTGGATAGTAGGGCTTGTTGGATCAGGGAGTATAGTTCAGGAATGTTATTTGAGATGGATATAAGTGTAGAGTCGTCAGCATATTGAATAAGGGAGGATTTTTTGCATGAGGTTTAAAGATCATTGGTGAAGATGTTAAACAAAAGGGGTCCCAAGATGGAGCCTTGGGGAACACCAGTGAAGATGGGAATGAAAGCTGAGGAGGATGAGAGCCATTTGACAGATTGTTCCCTGCCAGATTGGTGGAGATTTGCGAGTTTAGACAGTAGTAGAGGAGGAGAGACAATATCGAAGGCTTTGGAGAGATCTTAGGAAGAGATAGGAAATGAGTTTATTGTTGTCTAGGGCTTCTGCAATAATATGAGTGAAAGAAAGGAGGACAGTGTTGGTGCCGTGGTGAGGGTGAAATCCACGTTGGGTAGGGGTAAGTAAGTGGTGCTTGAGGAGATGATTGAGAAGCTGTGAGTGAGTAAATTTTTCTAATATCTTGGAGAGGGGGGAGAGAATGGCAATGGGTCGGTAGTTTGAGGGGTCAGTGGAGTTTCCACCTTTATGAAGAGGGATAGTAAAGAAAGATTTCCAAAGGGTGGGGACAGTTGATTCCAGAATAGATTGATTGCTTAGTATAGATATAGGATAGGCAACTGAGTCAGCAGCAAGTTTGAGGAATGTAGGACATAGATTGTCAGTGGAAGGAGAGCAAGGTTTTTGCTTGAGTAGTAGAGATTTGATATAATGGGAACTGGCTCAAATGAAAACAAAGTTGTGTTAGTGGGACTTGGAGGGGTAGATGTCGAAGTAGAGTTTGGCTTAGAGGTTACCAGATTTTGGATGGAAGAGATAAAGTGTTTATTCAGGAAGGTAGCTGTTTCCTGAGAAGAAGAGTTAGGGTATGAGGAGGGATTAGCGGGCTTTCCAGGATAGACGATGCTGTTGAGAGTTGACCCAATTTTTCGAGGATTGGATTTCTTGTTAAGCTGAGCAGAGCTATAGTCTAACTTTTTGTCATTAGTTATATGTTTTTTTGCAAAGTTCCTCAGTTGCCTGTATTTTTGAAGAAGAGGTGATTGTTTAGATTTAGTCCAGATTTCCAAGCACTATCTCTTTGCTTCATAAGGGACCTAGTCTCCTTGGAAGGCCAGGGCACATGATTTGATTTTACTCTGATATTCCTAGAGGGAGCTATGGAGTTTCGAGTACTCATGAAAATGCTATTGAAAGTGCTTACAGCATTGTTTAGGGGGATGTGTTTTAGGATGGACCAATCTATGTTGTGGAGAATAGAGTTAAATTGGGATGTATTGAAAGTCGATAGTTTTCAGCAGTCTTTGATAAGGTGGAGTTTAGGAATATGGAAGTAGTGTCTTAAGATGGTGGTAGGGAGATGATCACTGAGGGAGTCAAGTAAGGTGGTGGGATTTTGTTATTGGTGGGGGGAATTGGTAAGGATCCAGTCTATGATGGAGCTGGAGGTGGAATTTTTATGGAAGCGAGTGGGAGATGTTATAAGTTGGTGGAAGCCATGTAGGTGGATACTGAGTTGGGTGAGTCAGTTGTGAGTTTGGACCAATCAATGTTGACATCACCAAGGATAAGTGTCTCATATGGTATGTTATGGGAGAACAAGGATAGGATGTTTTCAAGAATGGGCAGATTGTTACCAGGAGGAAGGTAGATAAAGGCAATTGCAAGTTTTTTGTGGGGATTCTGATGGCAATTAAGGATGATGATTTCAGATGGAAGGAAGTTAGGAATTGGGGAAGAGTTAAGTGAGATGTTAAGGTTGTTTGAGTAGAGGATGGCCGCACCACCCCCTTATTTTACAGGTCTATAAGATTGGAAGATATTATAACCTTGTGGGAGTATTTCACTCTTTGAGATTTGTGGCTTGAGCCAGGTTTCAGATAGGGAGAGGATGTGAGGGGTATTGAGAGCTATCCATGAGTGCAGCTCAGTAACTTTATTTGCTAGACACTGAATATTCAATGAGTAACTAGTTAAGTATTTGGATGGAGATAATTGTTGTGACTGAGGTTGGTGACAGTTAGAGGAGTAAGGTGGGGGGCAGTGTAGAGGTAGTTTTGAGGAGAGTAAGGGTGGGGAGAGAAGAAGAGGGGCCAGGGTTGGGATGGATATCACCAGAACAAAGTAGGTTTTTAGTGAGGAGAGAGTGTGTAGTAGATGCTAGATGGAGTTTGTATAGCTTTGACTTAGCTTTGTGGGAAGGTTTAAAACCTGCATTATGGATAGTTTAAATAGACTTGAGGTAGAGGTAGTAAAGAGATTAGGGGAGATAGTAAAAGATGAAGTAGTTGGATATATGTTGTATGAGTGAGAAGTTGGTAAACATAGGAGTGGGTCAGAGAGATTGGAGTGGTAAGATGTGGAGATAGAGAGAATAAGGAGTAGTGTAGAAAATATTAGAAAGTAATACATGTTGGAATAAAATATGGTCAGCTAGAGTAGATAGAGACAGTGGTATAGAGGAAGTGGTGTTGACAAGATTAACAGATCAGTAAGGTGGTTGTGGCAATAGGCAGGAAGTGGAATTGTAGTGGCCAGTAGGACAGGAAGGGGAGGGATAGTTAGGTATAAAGGTAATTGCAATGGGGTGGGTGGGAATGGGGGTAGGGTAGAAGAGCGAAGAGAGCCCGAACGTAGCAAGGGCGAACGGAGCGGGGCTAGCACCCTGGTCAAGATGAAGTCAGAGAAACAATCAGAAAAAACTAGCTTGAGAAACAAGGATATAAAGTTTCTAAAGTATAGTCACCAGAAATAAATAAAAAAGAAATAAAATATGAGCAGAAGTATGCTTACAAAAGAACACTGGCCACAAGCTACACAAGTAGATTTACTTGAGGCAAACCCAGTTCTGTATGGTTAAAGTAAGCTACAATAGAGAGGGGCTTTGTAGGCTGGGTTCTTAATTAGCAGCTAAAAGAAGGGCAAAAATAAAACAACATTAATATGTAAGAGTATGAAGACAGTAAACTAGGGCAGGTACATTAACAAAGGCAGTTATGAGTGAGGCTATAAATTAATTCAGGGAAGGGTAAAGTACAGAACAGGAGAATATACACAGAAATAGTATGAGGTTAGTGGGTAACCAAAGAGAAAGGATAAGAGATGCTGGTGTCTGCTTTTCATGGCAACTAGCAAATAAACACTGTAAATTCCTGCTGTGCTTATAAATTCTAGCATTAATTAAAAGATTAACTTATCATGTAGTTATTCACTGGGACACATACTTCAGTGGTATTATTTTAAGCTTAAAATGGTGGCTTCCGGACTGATGGTTAGAGTTGCAAGGTATTTGTTAAGGTTCTCAAACCTGTGTTGCCTGTACTGTGGCCAGGAGAAAACCACAGGGAAAAATCCGCTAAGGCTATAAAAACAGAGAGAAGGGGGATTAGTTATGAGCAAGTACTTCAGGAAAAGCGTGAGAGACAAAAATACCATGGGTTGAGAGATAAAAAGTAATACAGGTAGACAGAGGTAGTATACCAAGCAACAATTTCCATTGTTTGAATGTCTTACACACATAGCTAGCTAAGAACACAGCAGTGTTTACACCTATGAAAAAAGTAATGCAGAACAACAGTAGTTAACGACAGCACAGTGTAGGCATACACAAGGCAATAATTCACAAAGCAGGCAAACAGAAATGCAGGATACTGAGGACAAGAACAATTGGTACACTTGCAGGCAATAGTTCTTCCTTTTACTTTAGTACTACACCAAGAAATTGCAGTGAAAATACTACAGATACATCTAAATGTGAAGTTAAGGTGCTGGTGTTCCTTGCGACAAGAAACATAGGTGGTAAATATTCACATTTACAGCTGTCTTTCATTAAAAAAACAAGAAATAATATGAGCACAATTCAAAAGCTAAGCTACCTGTGATTGTAAGGTGCTGGAGCTCCTTGCGACAGGAAAAATTGACTTTAAATATTCACAAAACTAGTCAAGAAATGAGAAAAAGTACACCAGCGACTGCATATGCAAGCAATATTCATCTAAATATAATCACAAAGTACTATATGACCTAAAGCAGATAAAGCAACAGAATAATCACCAAATATTGTATGATTTAAAGCAGTTAAGGTGACAGAAGGACATCGCAAAACAGTTAATGCCAAAGAATCAAATTTTTACCTTACGCAGAGCAGCAGATGCAAAGCAGCATGATGGGGAAAGAGTGTTTCAAAATGGCTCCAGCTGTTGTTAGGCACCTATGAAGACTAGGAAGAGGAAGTGAGGTGAGGGGGAGGGGTAATGGCTAATACTGGGCTGGGCTAGCACCCTGCTTAATATGAAGTCAGAGAAACAATCAGAAAAAGATAGTGAAAAAAACTAGCCTGAGAGACAAGGATACAAAGCAGAAGTATGCTTACAAAAGAACACTGGCCTCAAGCTACACAAGTAGATTTACTTGAAGCAAACCAGTGCTGTATGGTTAAAGTAAGCTACAATAGAGAGGGGCTTTGGGGGGGGGGTCTTACTAGCAGCTAAAAGTAGGGCAAAAAAAAAAAACATTAATATGTAAGAGTCTGAAGACAGTAAACTAGGGCAGGTGCGCTAACAATTGGTCTGAAAGGCAAATTTGAGAATTTAAAGGATGATCCAACAGTTAGGATTATGAAACCAGACAAGGGTTGAGGCATAGTACTCTTTGACACATTAGAGTACTCTAATATTATGAGACCGATGTTAATTGACTCACTTAACTACCAGTGTTTAAGAATGAAGTTTTGTTAGCTTACAGAAGAACTGATTCATATCAGGAAGAATTTTTAATAGACCAAAGAATCTCACAGGAAACATATATTGTTTTGAAGATTGAGAAACCTATAGTTCCCACCATTTTGACATCCCAAAAGTTCATAAAATGTTTTAAATTTGCCTTTCAGGCCAATTGTAGTAGCAAAACTCACCCCTTGGGTTATGTATAGAGCATTGTTTCAAAACAGTTTCCAGATAGTCCCCCATTTGGTTAATGATGCCTGGGATTTCTTAGGAAGGACTAAGCAAGATTTGTGGAGTAGAGACTTGATTTTTTTAACAGTTGATATATTAGATTTGTTTTCATCTATTCCAAAACAAGAGGGGCTTGAACACTTTTATAATAGTATAGGATGTTGTACTAGTTTTTCAAATGACAGAATTAATTTAATTTTAGAATTAATGACATTGGTCTTAGAGAATAATTACATCTTTTTGAAGCAAATATTGTAAACAAATTCAGGGCATTGCCATGGGGGCATATTGTGCCCCTATATATGTAAATCTGGTTTTACTAGACTGGGAGACTACTACATTTTTAATTCTAAATATTTTTATAATAATATATTGTATATAATATGTTTGGATAATATCTTTATTCTGTGGAGTGTGTCTGAGAAAGCTATATATAATTTTATGGAATATCTTAAGTCTTCAAGTTTTTTAAAGTTGACTTTTAGGTGCAATTTTAATTATTTGGACACATGAATTATGCACCATGAACATGGGTTTAAATCATTGGTTTATAGGAAGCATATTTTTAGTAGCTCATATTTAGACTTTTCCAGTAGTCATCTTGTGAGTCAAAAAATAAACCTAGTTAAAGGTAAATGGATCTGGGTCACAAGGATAACTTCTGATGTACTGGACCTTAATAATGTGTTGGATAAGGTAGTTGATATCTTTTTGGTTAGAGGGCATCCTCCACATTTTGTTAATTCTATTAGGAAATATGTTGAGTCACAATGGGGAATTAAATATAAACCCCTTTTAGGTGTAGGGATAGAGAGAGGAGCCCCCACGACATCTGAGAAAAATTTTGAAAGAGCTCTGGTTGTTCAGTATAGCCCCAAGGTAAATAAAATTAAGGAAATTGTTAAAAGAAATTGGAACATTTTATGAACCTATCCTCAAGTATATCACTTATTGGGAGCTGAACCTGTGTACAAGACTGGCAGGAATTTGAAGGACTGGTTCGAATGGGGATCTTCTGATGCTGGATATTCTGTGACTCAGTATACTGCGATAGGTAAACGTAGTTCCTGTTCTCAATGATCTTACATTCTGCAGGTGGGATCCTTAGTATTAGAGAACAATAGTCATTCAAAGATTAGGTTTATTAAGGGGAACTGCTTAAATAAATTTGTAGTATATCTTTCCAGGTTCTCAGGTTGCCAAGTATTTTATGTGGGTAAAACCGAGTGACATCTCCGTAAGAGCATTCATGAGCATAATTATGATATAATATTAATAATTAATAATAATTAATTAATAATTAATAATATAGGTGTAATGAAAACAATTTTCAATTTAAACATGAAAGGATTTGTCATTCTTGCAAGAGGTTTTTATTTGGCATCTGGGAAAGGGTTAAAGTTAACCCAGGGGGGGGGGGGTTATAAACTACTTTGGACTCCAAAAAAGCTAAATGGCAGATGAGCTTAAATGCTACTCATTTCCCAGGTATAAATGAAAATGTTTCCATTCATTCTATATTAACAATTACATCTAATAAGTTATAAAGTAATGGTTTGTATTTATAAAATGTTAGAGTTGGTTTAACAGTATTAATGAAAACCTTGTCTTTCTTATTGGTACTGGCACATTATACTTAACTGTTAATAAGTTGGTAAATTAATTAATTAGTTTAATTGTGTAGTGTATAAAAGAGGGGGACTGTAAGTGTTTTGATTCAGATTCTGAAGTTTTGATGTATTTGGATGAACACACTTAATCTATTGTTGTTTTAATTTATTTTCTTGTATTACATCAAGCTTTTTACAAATTACTGGCCAGTGGCATTGTTTTTTGTCGCTTATCTGGTGTTATTGTTTTTATGATGGTAACTTTTGTATACAAAGTGAAGGTTCTGCAGTGTCAGGTTTAGAAGTGCTCATCTCGTTGGTTTAAATTTTGGTAATGTGTAAATTTGATAATTCAAAGGAGACCCATATATATATATATATATATATATATATATATATATATATATATATATATATCATAGGATCATAGGAGATTACTAGGCTATTGATCCAGAGTTCATTTCAAGCCTAGCCGTTTTGTCTTAGTATAATACCATAGAAATGTTAGTTACATACACGTGTGTTTATATGTATGTATATAGTTTCATACTTCGATACTTACACATGTGATTTAGAACTGATACTTAGAAGTCTGCTAAGTTGTATTCCCAGAAAATATTTTCCCAGTGTTAGGCTTCTGATCACATTTTCACAAAAGGAACAGACTATATTGTTTGGATAAGATTGTAAATATGTTAGATTTTGCAACCTCTTTTCCCCTTTTACACTAATTTATTGACAGACTCCTAAGAAGGCAACAAATGTTGCAGTAAATACCCAAATGAAATAATCTAAGAGGCATTCTAGAATCAGTTACAGATAAAAAAAACAGATGAATGTAAACCATGCTGTTTTTATATGAAGCACATCCACAAAGAAATAAACTTGATAGCAATAATCCTGATGATGGCATTACAGCTATAATATAAATAATAGTGGTGGACACAAATGAATATTTGTTCCAACAAGAGATGTTTGGTTTAATGCATTGTGCAGCTATTTTATTAAAGCATCATGTGGGAGGATATGATTTATAAGGACACAGCTGAGAATTGCAAATAAATGTGAGGCATAATGTAATGATGACATATTTATAGAACCTGAGTGATGAATAAAATTAAAAAAAAGATGATTAGTGCCATTATATGTTAAGAAATCTGTGCAATCGCATTTTGTTTATATGACAAGAGCAAGGATAAAGATGGCTAGAGATAAGAAGGATATTTGGCAGCACAGAATTCAAGGAAAGCAGATCAAGCCAATAACTCCTTTGTTCCATCTCTACTGACATGAAGCTTAAGGCAGTTGCATCTGCATATGAGAGAAAGCCATCAGCATATGCAAAGTACAAAAATCAGAAGAATATATTCATGATGACAAGCTGCTTGGTCAGAAGAACAAGCAAATGACCTTGGCTTTCCAGCACACAGTCTTGGAATTAAGCTTGTATATTATGATAAAGGGATAAAATAAAAAGAAGAAGTGAAACACGTGTTAATATCAGAACTATATTGCCATCACTGGATTTATGCTAGATGTATTTTGGTGGGTTACTATTCAGAAATTATTTCTACACTACAGTCAAGCTATATTCTTACTCTGATAAGTGATCCTAAAGCCATGCATCATTCTGATTGCAAGTAAAAGTTTAGAAAATCCTTTACATTCTAGGGAAATCCTTATCATCTCAATCAAGCCAGTATAAAAGAAAGGAAACATTTTAGAATTTTAATAGTCTTTCTTTTCTGTCACTATTAAAGTTAATGTCCATTAGAACAGACTATAACGGTGATATTTTTTATACTACAAGGATTTTAAACGTGTAATACCATCGTGTGTTTTCTCAGAGGTCAGAGGCGGATGCATCAGAATCCATCTGCTGCTCTTCTACCCATTATAAATAATGAAGTGCATGACACATTTATGGCAGTCATTACACGCTTGGTAGCAATACAGTTCCAGCTCTTTAACTGGAACTTTATATCATGGATAATTGCTTCATTTTCCAAGATAACCGAATTGCAGGAAGAGAGTAAATGTGGAAACAGTGCTTAATTCTTCTCCAATGCAAATAAGTCAGCACTTAAAAAAGTCAGACTGAATATTTCAAATTTTAATGCAGTGCTTGGTTGTGCATTTGACACCTTGATAAGTGTGCATGTTTATGTTTAGAGTTCTTACAGAATCACACAAAATCTGTATCTATATCTATCTCTTTCTCTCTCTCTCTCTCTCTCTATATATATGTGTGTGTGTGTGTGTGTGTGTGTGTGTGTGTGTGTGTGTGTGTGTGTATGTGTGTGTATCTGTGTAAGTGTTTGACTTGTCTGGAATAGGTAGAACAAATGCTGTGTGACAATAATTCCTAACTGTACCATTATATGTAATATTTTATATATCTTTTTAATAATTCTAGTTGTATAATGTTTTAATAAATGTAAATAAATATATGTTAAGCAAATGTTGTAAATTTATCTATTTAGTTAAAAAAAATAAAGTGTATCGTTGGATTCTATGGCAATGTATAGAATGTGCAAGGCTAGAACACAGAGGAATAATAAAGAAAAGGTTGAATGCGGTTAGTATAATGGTTAAGGTGTTTGACTCACAAACCCAAGGTACAGTGTTTGATTCTCACCTTTGGCAGGGAAATTAGCTAGGCTTATTAAGAAAGCTAGCCTAGTAATTAGCTATGATCTCTGAGGTGAAGTCTCCGCTCTTCTTTGTCCTAAATAACTAATGTTTCAAATAGGATCAGGATGAAAATTAGACATCACACTGGCAGTGATTTCATAAGTAAAATAGAGATCTGCGATTTCAACTTAAACAGTTCAACTCAACGGTTGGCACTTCATGCAGTTTATGATCCACAGGATGTAGGGAAGCCAGCCCTAACCATTTGAATGACTATAAATGAATAAGTATTCCAGACTACATGACAAGCCCCAAAAATGCACATATGCAAACTTCTGTCCATAAAATTAATAAAAAGGGAATGCTGTTTGGTAAGTACTAGTGTAAACTTCTGGCAGCAAAATTTAGTAAATATGAAATGATGGTTGGAGTTTATTAATTTAAGCTGCAAACTAATTGCGGGCCTCTTACACCAGTCTGTACTCTATATAATACATACCAGCTCAGCAAATGCACTTTAATATAACATATACTACACCCCTTCCTCATGTTAAGAACTGTTATGTATAAACTGCAATTTTCAGAATAGGAAATTATTTGACACATTAATCCCCAATTTGAATATGGAAATCCTCATACTTTTCTCTTGATATCATATAATATCAAGATCCTCTGTATCATTTTCTTATACAAAAAGGCTGTGGAATCTATCAGGCATTCAGATGAATGTACATTCATGCTTTTCCAGCATTAAAAAGACATGAGACCTGGTCTTATGGGTTAGGAGAAGGACACTTTAGATCACTAGAATGTCTAATTTGAGAGCTAATAGGCAAATCAAAAATGTATTATAATTTGTTTAATTTATTTATTTATTGATATTTCTTGACCGGGAAGGTCTTCTGGGTCAGGAACCCATTTTCACTGTAGACCCAGGGAGAAAAGCTCCACTACTAAAAGATACATAGTTAGAGACATTAAATAATTTTAACAAAGCCAGTTAATAGAATTGACAGTTATTATACATATATAAATGTGTCAACAATTGACGAAGTTGCTATATACATATAATACATATACTAAGAAAAATTGACAAAAAAATTGTCATATGATTTATCCAGGTGCGTTCAAAGAACTTTTGAATTCGTGTTAGCATTTTTAGTTTTAGGATACATACCCTCCCTACACCCATATGTAGGAGGCAAGCTTTTGCCACCAAGATGTATATGTGTGCATATATATAAATATATACATACATATATATATATCTACCTATCCAGCTAACTTGTGTATATATATATATATATATATATATATATATATATATATATATATATATATATATATCTACTAACTTTGGGGAAAAGAGAACTTCCCATTATAGTG
Source organism: Protopterus annectens (assembly GCF_019279795.1). Classification (NCBI taxonomy): domain Eukaryota; kingdom Metazoa; phylum Chordata; order Ceratodontiformes; family Protopteridae; genus Protopterus; species Protopterus annectens. Next base: position 1,658,158,080 of record NC_056726.1, read on the forward strand.
CACTGAGTCAAGGATTTTAGCAATTTTAACTGTGCTAAAAGGTGATTTTCATCATTTGGAACAGACATGTAGAACCTAACTGATTAGTGTTGATTGTAGCAAACTTGTGAGACCCCTGCACAGTTCATTGAATCTTCCATCTTTATTTCTTTTCCTCTGATTGATTTGTTCTCTTTTAATGTAGTTTTTATTTGAGCAATATGCCTCCTTATAAACCAGCTGTGAGAAATTATCTCTCAGTTCAGCATAGGCACTGACCAAGTTTAATTTATTCATGTGATTAATTTACAGTCATAACTGCAGTTACACCCATAGACTTTGTTCCCAGATAAAGGCTTCTCACCTTGGTCTACTTATCAAATGTCTCATCATACGTATGTAGTAGAAACAAATCAAGTGTGGTGCTCAATTTTCACATCCTAATCATTTTCAAATAAAACAATCCTCTTGTCAACTGTACATAATTAAGTAGATAAACAAAAGACTCATTTTTTGCACATCCTTCCATTTCATTTTTACTATCCCTTCTTCAAAATTTCAAAACCATTTCTAACACACTAACAGATGCAGTATAAAATGATTTAGTACTGACATGATGAATTATATTTGACTTTTTCAAGTGTGCAAATTCTACCCTAGTGGAACAAGGTGCTTATGCAACACTAGCATTTCTGGGATTGCAATCGAGAATTAAAACTTTTTATTAGTTTTTCACTGAATGCATGAGAAGAAGTGAATTTCATAACATATGCATCCTTCCCCTTTGAAAGAGCATCTATCAAACATAGAAACACTTGATGAAAGACTGTTCCGTTGTAGTCCATATAACAAGGGTAACCTGTCACTACATCTAGAAACATTTAGTGAAGGATTGGACATTATAGTCCATGTAACAGGGCCAGCTTGCCACTACACCAAGAAACAACTGATGAAAGACTATCCCATTGTAGTCCATTTAATAAGGGTAATCTGTCACTATACCTACAAGCATTTAGTGAAGGATTGGACATTATAGTCCACTTAGAGGGCCAGCCTGCCACTACACCTAAAAACACTTGATGACAGATTGGACCATTATAGTTCATGTAACAAGGGCAGCCTGTCACTGCCACCAATATGTAATGGATAACTGGCACGGATAAGCTCTGTGATAGGTACTGAACTTGTCTGCAGACAACCCAATACTCTTGTAGTGCTAGCTGTGCCTGTTGGCCTTTGTTCCCCAGTCTGGCTCAGTGGACAGTGAAACTGTGCATGACCCTTTTAGTTACATCTGAAATATTTAACCCCCATAATCTGGGCATGTGCCATAAATCACGACTTACCCCTATTCATGTAAATCCTGCTACGATGGCTTAGTCTGCCCGCACCAGTTCTCTTATAACCATATCAAGTGATGGATACCTCTCCTATACAGCAGCAGCTTGCTAGTTAGATAGAAGTCCTCCTTTCTCGGCATCTCCTACTACTAGCCAAATCCGCATATCTTCGTCCACAGAACTGAGAGCTAATTTCCTGACCAAAAGATCTACTAGCAATTTGAATGCTATATCCATACATACTCTCACCCATCTACGTAAATAAGAACTGAGTTCTGCAATGTGTTCATTCATGCTATCATCTGGCTTTCTCTAAATTCCTTCCTGTACATTTCATGAGGAAGATTAAAATATGCAAGTAAACATTCTGTAATTCTGGCATAATTTAATCAATCAGAATCACTAAGTGTAGAAACTGTGTGTGATGCATTACCCATGAGCAAGGAAAAGCAAGGTGCTTATTACACACTATTTCACATACCCACATAAAGCCATCAAAATTACCCCAACATTATACCATGGAGAAATGTTGGTCTCAGCTGCATCTCTAGTATGCATCCTTTCTTTCCAATGACTTCAATGTTTCTGGTGAAGTATTCTTGTCTCTCTGTCTCATGCTGCGACTGGTTCTTTTCTTCTTCTACCTCCAACAGCTGTATTTTTGCAGTTGCTGTGAGCTCCATAGTTTCATCTTAGCAATTGGTCTGTATATTTCTAGTTGAGCTTTGAGGTCCTCCTGTGATGGAAAAAATGCCCCTTTGTCTGCCTCATGCCCACCCACAGCTCCTGCTTAGATACCTTCAGGCTGCATTAAAGCTCCACACAAAGTTGACACCATCTCCTCTTTGGATATATTAGCATACTGCATTCATTTTGCTGTGCACTCCTTTGTCAGACATTTTACAACTATTCCTAAAATAAATTGAATAAAAAATAATGTTTCTGTAACACTAAACCTCTGTGTATTTTATCTTGTGATGGAAAATATATATATATATATATATATATATATATATATATATATATATATATATATATATATATATATATATATATATACTCACCTTTAGTAACAAAGCTGTTTTAGGCTGATTCACTTATAGTATCATCAACTACTGACTCCAGATGTCACAGAACAGCCTGTCAGTGCTCCCAGTATTTCATGGATGACTGGCACTAAAGGAATTTAAATCCCACCAATGCCAACCAATATGCAGCCCTGGTATGTGAGAAATTGTGGATATGATCCGTGGATCCACTCCATTCTCCCAAATCAATTTGATTTCAGTCAGAGGATGGTACTTTGAGTCACATCATCTTTATCCAATAGATTAATTTGTTTCTTGTGTGATACTAAGTACACAAAGGATTTGTGTGTCTTTGTCTTTTCTGATAAAATGCAAGGCCAAAAAAAACTGCAAACAGCATTGGTGACTTCCTTCTGGGTGAGGAACATAAATCTATTTTTTGTTTTTGTCTGTGAGTTGCTTAAACTGACAGAGCTGCTTTCTATTTTAGATGCTCCATTTTGTTTTCTGTTTTAAGAAATTTGCTTGGCCTGTGTGTTTGTTCTATGAGGCAGATATTTCCTTAAATTATAGAGGCTGCACATTTCACGTGCTGTTTTTTCTTTCATTGGCTAATTTGTTTTTTTGAGAGGGAGGCTAGAGGAATGGTGAGTATGCAGGGAGTAGAGGTGGTGAAGGTGGATTAGTTTAAAAACTTGGGATCAACAGTTCAGAGTAATGGTGAGTGTGGAAGAGAGGTGAAGAAGAGAGTACAGGCAGGATGGAGTGGGTGGAAAAGAGTGTCAGGAGTGATTTTTGACAGACAGGCACCAGTAAGAGTGAAAGGGAAGGTCTACAAGAGTGTATTGAGACCAGCTATATTATATGGGTTGGAGACAGTGGCATTGACAAAAAGTCAGGAGTCACAGCTAAACATGGCAGAGTTAAAGATGTTAAGATTTGCACTGGGTGTGATGATTGTGGAAAGGATTAGGAATAAGTTTATTAGAGGGTCAGCCCAGGTTGGAAGGTTTGGAGACAAAGCCAGAGAGGCAAACTTACACTGGTTTGGACATGTGCTGAGGAGGGATGCAGAGTATTTTGGGAAAAAGATGGTAGGGATGAAGTTGCCAGGTAACAGGAAAAGAGGAAGGCCTAAGATAAGGTTTATGGATGTGGTGAGAGAGGACATGCAGGTGGTTGGTGTGACAGAGCAAGATGCAGAGGACAGGAAGAAATGGATACAGATGATCCGCTGTAGCAACCACTAATGGGAGCAGCCGAAAAAAGAAGACTTAAATACACAGATAATTTAAGTCTCTTTGTCTTTTCAGATAAAACTCAAGGTCTACAAAAAACTACAAACACTGTTGGTGACTCTCTGCTTGGTGAGGAAAGTAAATCTATATAGTTTTTCTTCTGTGAGTGGCTTAAACTGATAGAGCTGCTTCCTGTATTACCTGCCCCATTTTGTTTTCTGTTTTAAGGAATTGCCTGGCCTAGTGTTTTTACCTAGGCTGCACATTTCATGTTTTTTTTCCATTGGTTAATTTGTTTCTTGAATGAATTCTTAAATACACAGAACATTTCTGTGTCTCTGTCTTTTCTAATAAGACTCAAGTCCTGCAAAATCTGCAAGCATTGTTGGTGACTCCCTGCTGGTGATTTTAAGTTGCCCACCCTTACTGTTAATTGAGCTTTATAAGCTCTTCCCTTTCTCCACTGCTGTTTATATCTTGAATTATTTGACTTTCCTTGTGCTTATTTTGAAAAAAAGGACATTTTTTCTCTCATTGTGTGATCAACTGTCTGTTCTACTGATTTACTTGCTCTGAATTCATTATCTAGCTATCAAACTAATTGTTGGAGAACGTGGTGTATTTTATACACTAGCAAGCTCTTTACTGTGTTTTTACATCAAGATAACAGTGGATTTTCATCTAGTGGCATTGGGTGGTAGCCTGGTTTGTATAGGCTGGGAAAACCCACTACAGATTTCAGCATGCAGTTCTTTTATTGGTTGGAGGGATTATTAATCATCTTACCTTGTATTTAGTGCCTTTATAAATTCTGAACAATTGAGTGGAACTTGGCTAATTTCTACAAAGTGAGGTACTTTTATCAAATAACTGCACTTTTATAAACTGTTTAAAAAAGTACACTGCTGTTATATTGAATTATTTATTGCCTTTCCTTAAGTTTAAGTTTGTTTGTGGTAGCATTTTAATTGGGACACTCTTTTACTGTGCTTTTACATTAGGAGGACTAGGATTATTCATGTAGAGGCAGTATGTGCTTACCTGGTCTATTTGAGTTGGGAAGCACACAAAGGGGCTCTAAATGTAGTTGTTTTATTGGCCAGAGGGCTCAGTCAGTTTTCTGTACTTCTAGTACTTGTTTAAATTTGGCATATTTGCACAGAGCTGCTGTCTGTGCTAGTGCCCTGTATAGATGCAAACATCATGAAAATGTTGTTATCATTATACTGTGAAAGCTTACTGTGCTATTTATTGTTTTTTTTTTTTGCATTTCTTTAAAGTTTAAAATTTCATTGTCAAACTGCCATAAGGGCTGCTGTTCTGAATCAAAATATATTATATCTAGTGTCTCTTAGGTATAATTAGGCATCTATTTTAGGTACCTTAACACTTAGGCTCCAAATCAGCCATTTTACATTAACAGGGTCAAAGTCTGCAGTTTTGTGGCAGAAGAGGGCTGATTTCACCTATCTGAGTTGGGGATTGCTGGTGGAAAGATTACTGTGTGCTCATCTGATTGGTCTTAGGTAATAGTTAGTGGAAAATTTGCTTTTTTCTGATCGTATATAAGCCTCAAGTTAGCAATAAGCTGTTCTTTGCACAGTGGCAATTACTGGCGCCTTGTTTACATGCAGTCACCAGAAGTTGAAATTTCCCTACAAAAAGCATATCAGAACTTTACCTCAGTCCCACATTCCTCATGGGATAACTAATTTGCATAGAGAGAAACATTTACACATTTAAATTGGACTACTTAACACTACCTAACCTAATTATAGCACCCAAACCTGATCAGAGAGCATCTGGTTTGGTGTTGGGCAGCATTGCTGGTTAGGTTAGCTGCAGATTACACCAAGTAAGCACCCTTCCCTCATCCAATTACAAACACCCTCTACTCCTATCCTTTCAAGTGCACATTAGGACCTGCAACCATGGATGGGAAATGTCCTGCTATCTCTGCATCCAGCTTGGTGGACATGGGCATCGTGAGGTGATGTACGAATCAGCTTATTTTCACTGACAACCACTTAATTTTTGAACAGACAAATACAGTATTTGAGAGATGTAGTTACACATTCACACTAGAGGCTAGACTCCCACATACAGACACAAAAAAACAATAAACACGTTTTCCATGACCCACACACAACTCACTCACTGCACTTGCAAAGGACCACACACATAGACCATATAGGCGAATGTGCTCACATGTAACTTATTCAAACCTCAAAGGCTTCTCAGATTGAGTCTTCATAAACATTGCATGCAAGACAATTCCCATCACAACACAGAAATACATGTCTCACTGTGCTTCAGCTACCAAGACCATAAGGCAAAACACTACACAACCCAATATTTTGGTCATAAGAGGTTCCATGGTATGACACACTGATGTCCTTTTTTACCATGCTGGATAAGGGAAAGGTAACAGTTAGTTGCCTGTTAGGGGCCAAGATTCACCAGATCACACAAGCACTCAGGTCACTTACCCCTAAGTATCAATATGACTCAGTCATAGTTCATGTGGGCATGAATGATCTAAGACATACCTCCTTGTACTATATGAAGACAGACATGATTGAACTCTCAGAATATGTGTCACAGGTAGGTGTGAGCCTAGCACTGAGCAGCATTTTACCATCTCCAAGGACGATGTCACAATACCAGTAGAAAATGATCAAATTTAACAATTGGCTTAGCTACTTGTGTTATTGATGGATAGGTCATAGGGATGGTATTCACGTGTCACCTGTAGGCATTTGGATACTGGCCAAAACATTTTCCACCCCCTGTGATGCCTTCATTAGGCATTGCCAAACAGACAAATTGTCCAGCATTACTAAAGCTACTCCGGACAAGCTGAAGGTATTACTTGTCAATACTAGAAACCTCAACAAGAAACTGCACTCCCTGGAAGCTCTCCTCACCATGGAAAAGATGGATGTCTGTGCAGTTACTGAAACTTGGTTCAAAGCTATGGAAAGCACTCCAGCAGACCATGGCTCTAATGCCTTTTTTACATTCCGACCACCCACTGAGCATGAAAGAGCAAAAGCTGGAGGTGCATCTATCTACATAAAGGATAAGCACACCTCAAAGGTGGCCACTTGAGCTACTCCATGTCCAAATAATCATGGGAAAATACATTACCATATTCTTGCTACCTACAGGTCCCCCACCGTGATCCAGGAAAACCATACATCATACCTGAATTTACTAGATTTACTCACCATGCAGCCAAATAAAATACTTATGGGTGATTTTAACTACTCCTCCATTAATTGGGGGGTCATACCAACCACTATCATGCAGACCCAAAGATGTTTGCAGCTAGTCCCACTAGGGAACAAATATCCTAGTTATAATAATCACAAATATGGGAGAGTGTTGCACCCCACCCCCAATGTGATGTCCTTACTAATAAGTTCAGATCACAAAGCAGTCTCCCTTGAAATAAAGATAAAATTAGTCCCTCACCTAACTCCAAAAATGTTAAGAACCTCTCTAATTTAAATTAACCCCTATTAAGAGATAGCATAATTAGTTTCCAAGCTCCCCCAAATACAGTAAACACAGAGACCTATGCAGAGTTGTACAGAAAAGCCCTGCATGACCATATAAGCAACCGCATAGAAACAGCATTACTAGACAGAAATAACCCGAGATCAAACAGCAAAAATGCACCATCATGGTGGACCCTTGATAGTAATAGGTTGACAGGTATAAAAAAAAAAAGAAAATCCTGTAGAGAAGTAAAAGGGAATGTGCACAACAGAGCAGAAAGCCCCCCATTAGTCTACACAAGCAAATCGGGGAACTAGTCAAGTCTCTGAAAGCAGACTTTGAGGTAAAACTAGCCTTCAAAGCTAAGGCTAAGTGTAAGGCATTTTTTCAAATATATCAGCAATCTTAAGGGCAACACTCAACAGTTTGTGGAATTAGTTGTAGATGGCATCACCTATACTCACCTAGAAGATATATAGTGCAAGAAATCTGGACAGATCTAAAAGTAATGGACAGACAATGGCCCAAGAATAGAGACAGGTTTTAAATATTGATCTTATAAACTTGAAAAGGTGCTAAAATAACAGGTTTTGCATTAGCAGGAATTTTCTAAAGGATATAAAGTCTGAAACTAAAATGTATTTCATTATTTACTGACTTTACTCCTCAGTGACTTTTATAAGGAAGAGTCCAAAAATATGAGGCAAAAATCTGGACATTCTGCATAAATGTGGACAGTTGAGAAGTATTTTACAAGGATTTGTAAAATGTGTAAATGCATTGCTATACAACAACTGAACATTAGTATTTAAAGAAAAAAAAAAGGTGTAGTGGTGCAGCGGTAGCATTGTTGCCTCACAGCAAGAGGTTCTCCAGTTAGATTCTTGGCTGGAGTGCCTTCTGTGCAGAGTCTGCATGTCCTCCATGTGGGTTTCCTTCAGGTGCTCCGGTTTTCTCCCACATCACAAAGACATACGCTTGGAGCGTTTCTCCCTGGGTCATTGCTGAAAATTGGCTTTGTTCCAAGTTAGACTTTCCTGCTAAACAAATGTTAAATAAATAAATATTTTGTTTTTCTTGTTAAATATGGATGCACTTCAAATTGCCTATGTTTAAACACCGTTTTTTTTTTTTTTTTACTTTAAATCCATGTTGCTCATTTTATTCTAAAAAAATTAAAAAAAATATTGGTAGCAATGTCTGCCTTGTATAGTCTAGCAGTTTTATCTGCAGTAATGGCAATATTATGATATATATTGCATGTTCTGTGCCTCATCTATGCATTTATAAACTGTTTTACTGCATTTGGTCGTAGCTACATTCACTTGTAATTTCTGCCTGGTCCAATGCCATAATTGTGACATATAGTGGCAGTTAGCAGCAGTATAGTGATTTTTCTGCAGAAACTGTGTTCATTTAGCTGCTTATATTGCAGTTCTGTTGTAAAAATGAGTTATTCTGTTTGCTATTTGTGTGAGTCTGGATTTACTGAAATTACTGAGTGTTCTTTGATTGTTATGCTGTTACAGAGTACTAGTCCCCACCTGTTACATTATGTATTGCTCTTCCAACTGCTCCCTACTGTTTGTTGCATTTATTACACTCTTTCCATGCCTTCACTGAAAAATGTAAAGTCCTAAGTTTCTATCATACCCGGGGCCTTAGACTTGTTATTTGAATCACAGTGGTAAGATAACTGGGATTCGATACAGGTTCTGGGTCACAAAGCTCCATTGGTTGATTTATTGGTTATTTTTGATTGGATTCCTCATTAGCTCATTTTTATAACATGTACTGAACAGCACTTGGCTAAGGTCTTTTATTCAAGACACTGGAAAGTATGGAAAGCCCTGAACTGAGCAAAACAAACTGGCCAACCCTGGAGCTCTCCAGACATTTCATACATCATTTTTCATTAAAACAGGAAGAACAAAGCTGTTACTGCTCTATAGTAGGTTGTCAGGAGAAGAGATTTCTTCCCAATACGAAACCTGTTAACTCTTTGTAATTTAGTAATCTAGGTTGGGGGCTTGACTAGACTGCACCAGGCACAAGTAAACATATTTAGTGATGCGGCCAAATCAGACTAGGTCATCTGTACACCTCAGGCCAAGAAAGTCTGCACCACACCTACACTTTAGTAGCATTCCATACATTCTAAAATAAACTTATCTCTATGTAGCTATAGACATCCCAGCCCCTGAGTCATTCCTGTAAGAACCATGAATCTGCATTTTCCCACAGTTTCTTAGCCAGCCTGACTGAAATGGGTATCTTGAGGTAATGTAGACATTGTCTCATACCGACTGATGATCACCTGCTACTCAAACAACACAATGGAGTGTATGACAGATGCACATATGCATCGGAGGTAAAAATCTGACACACAGACAACTCATGTATTAGGATAATCAGAAATACACCACTCATCTCATCTGACTATGTCCAACATAATACACATAATCCTTTATACGCTGAGATTGTAAAGATTCAACCCTCAAAGGCCTCCAGGACACAATGTAGGTGCTAAGCACCCCAACAACATTCTAGACCTACAAAGCCTGTCTCCACACAGTGCAAGAAGTACCAAGGTCACAGTTGCTGAGCCATAAGGTAGTCATCTGTCCAACCAAACATTCTAGTTGTTGGTGCCTCCACTGTAAGACATACACAGATGTACATCGCAAGATCTACTAGATCACACACACACACAAGTCTTTACAGGTGCAGGTATGACTCTGTCAGGGTATATGTGGATGTCAATGGCTTGAGGTGTACCTCCTTGGACTATATGAAGACAGGCACAATGAAGCTCTTGGGATTTTGTGTCCCAGAACAGTATGAGCCTAGAAGTGAGCTGCTTTCTACCATCTCTAAGAATAATGCTGTAATGTGAGCAAAACGTAATTAAGTTTAGTAATTAGTTTACTTTATGGTGTTATTCTAAGGGAGTCCAATATCTGTAGGCCTGGGAGTATATGATCAACAGACCACACTGCTTCTCCAGGGATCGCTTACACCTGTCCCCTCTTGGATTTAATATATTGATAAACACATGCTCCTAGAGGACATAGACATCTGACTAGTATCTTAGACATGGTTTTAAATAACAGAGAGTACTCCAGGTGTGTAGGGCTATAATGCCTGCCATAATTTTAGACCTGCCACAGTCCAGGGAGAGGGAGGTGGAGGTGTCTCAATATTCATTCGAGAGGTAGAGTCACATCAAGGCTGATAAAACATCATGATGAACTGGGGATTCTTTATTTTCAAATCATAATCAGGAAGGTCTCCTACAGTATGCTAATTAGCTATAAAACTTCCACTATGACCCAAAAAAGCTACAGTACCTATCTGCATGAACTGGAGTCCCTCAATATTAATCCCAATACCATTTTCCTGGATGATGTTAACAAAACAACTATAGCTGGGGAACCTACACTACCCAAAAGCACAAGTGCAGAGATTTATGAACTTTGTTAATACAGATGCCCTCGAACAATTACTCAGAGCATCCACTGGGGGACAAAATTTTAGACCTTGTCCTAACTAATATGGAGGTATCTTGCACTACACCTTGCATGTCATTTTCTGTTGTTATGTATAACCATAAAGTAATTTAAAATAAAATAAAATAAAATAAAATTGAAACCAGTGGTCCCTTCTGCCCATGGTTCCCTTAGAAAATTTTCTAAAATAAACTATCTACTCCTAAGTGATTCATTGGCAAGGTTCAAATCCCCACCATGCTCAGAAAACAGTGTTGAATATACAGAATCATATACCACCAAATTGTACCAGAATGGAAAAAATGCACTGATGCAACTACTCCAAGTAGAAACAAGTGCATGGCAAATCATAGAACTACCCTCCCAGTAGGACTATAACATTAACAACCCATATTATAAAAGGAAGTGAAATTTGGAGAAGGCTAAGAACAATAATACTCAAAATGATAGATCTGTTTTAATGAAATTAAACAAAAAATGTTGGTGCTTAATTAAATCCACCAAAGCCAAGTTTGAATCAAAAGTAGCTACCCAAGCTAAAGAAAATCAAAAGGCTAATTTTTTGTTATATTCATAATCTTTGGAGCACAATGCAGCAATGCAATGATCTGAATGTGAAAAATGTTACCTGCACTGAATCTGAAGATATAGCTAATCAACTGGCAGATAAATACAGCTCAGACTTCACCCTCTCTCCCCTGTCTATCTAGCATTAAATACCCAAAACTGACCCATCCCCAAATATCTCACAAGACCAAATCTTAAAAACATTTTCAAAAGGAAAAAATACTGCATCAGTAGGTCCTGACAATATTTCTGGATACATATTGAATAGTATGTGTGACACTGCCATCCCAGCTATCTGGAATTTTGTAAATAATTCTATATCATTTGTCAATATTGATATGATTTATACAGAACTGCATGTTATGTACTGAGCTTCAAGCATGTAACCACAGCATAACCTGCTGGAGCATAGAAGATTAACCTGCAAAACTTAAGAATACACAAGAAAAAAATCTTCACCTGGATACTGCAGCCAACAATGTAAAATTGTAAATATCCAGAGGAAAAAAAATGTTTAATATAATAGAACGCAGAGAAAGTAAGCACTTTCGCAGACAACTCCTGCTTCATCAGACTAGCCAAGTTAACCAAGGTTAGTCTGATGAAGCAGGAGTTGTCCGCAAAAGCACTTACTTTCTCTGTGTTCTATTATATTAAAAGTACTTTTGCTAACGTACCTGCTGTGTGCCTCCAACGTTTTTTAAAATTTAAGAATAGTTGAAGTTAAGTTACTTAATACCTGGGCCATAAACAAAAGATGTTATCTCTCAGTTTCAGTTCAATAGCAGACACAATGTCTAGAGCTATAAGTTTTTCTATTGTTTTTCTATTGTTTTGAAAGAAAAGTAATTATTAGGTTTAAAATGTAAAGTGTTTTATTGCTTTATGACTTCCTAGCAGCTACACAGTTTTGAGCAAACATCTGAGAGATATATATTTTTAACACAGAGATGTTAAAATTCTGTTAAGTTTCTACTTAGCCTGGGAACTTAAGTCAGGTGACAAAGAGTGATCTCATCCAAGCTGACCCAGCAGTAATATTTGATATTAACTTAAGAACTCTCTCAGAGAGAGATTGTGCATTTTGTATTTTGTCTTGGAAAAAACATCCTCTCATCATCATCACCACCTTCTGCACTTCTGCCTGATAGTTGCTCTGTAAGTAAAATTTAGGGCATAGTATCTATTTTATATATAGTTGGAGGTATAGTAAAGATTAGTTAAGATGTTTTCTGTATTTATTTGAGGCTGTCATGCAAAGTTGTTTTACAATATTTCCTGTGATTTTGAACTCTGAAGTAACTGTGTTTGTTTTTTTTTTTTTTGAGTATTGTCTTGTTATTTTATTATTTATTAAATATATTTAAACCTATGTTTGTGGCTGATATTTATGAGAATTATTTAAGCTGTTAGATTACTTGCATATGTATTTGGTGACACTGTACAGGTCACTCCTAAATAGCCTTGCAAGTCTTGGTCAATACTACCATTTGGATAATAGTAAAATTGCACAGTAGGACTGGACATCCTTTGCTAAGGGCCTTATAGTAGCTGAGTAAGAGCTGGCTGGTGACAGTGATAACTACTTTATAGTCTGGGCAGAAGGGAGTATAGCTAGTAAACATGTGCCAACCTTTCCCAGGTGTGTGTTTGTGTGTGTGTGTGTGTGTGTGTGTGTGTGTGTGTGTGTGTGTGTGTGTGTGTGTGTGTGTGTGTGTGTGTGTGTGTATCAGTCAAATCCCAAAGTGTGTGTGTCAGCTACTTGGGTAGGGGCACGAAGAACTGGCTGGACAGAGAGAGTGCTGGAGGTTTTAGCTTGGCCACTTGGCTGAGATCTCAACTCTATAGGTGTGCCAGTAGGGAGTCTTATTGGGGATCTGGAGAAAGAGGGAGAAACCAGCCCCAGACTGACTGTGATCTCTGTGTGCTCTTAAGGGAAGTTGTACTTTTCTGTGTGTGTATTTGTCCTCCTACCATTGTGTACATCCCCTAGTTATTGCCAGTGGTGAGGATTGAGGCTCCTTGATTACTGGGCCAGTGCAGGGGCATCACAGTATGAAACATGATTTAGCCACATCTCTAACAGCAATGTTCAACCTTAGCTTCCATACAGCATCTGTGCCAAGTGAATGGAGAACAACAACAGCTATTCTAGTCTATAAAGAAAGAACCTCCATGGACCCAGGATATTACAGGCTTAAGGGAATTTAAGTCTGAATGGCCTCATGTGCAAAACCATGGAAAGAATTATCATGAAATTAATCAATAATGACATAGGGAAGCTAATCTTGAAACATTAGACCCATCTCAGTTTGGATTCATCAAAGGTAGGTTATGCTTACTCAGCCTGGTGTACTTTTCTGAAAGGACAAGAAAACAACTGACAAAAGGTGAAATGGTACAAACCACCTACCTAGACCTGGCTATGGCTGTTTACACAATCCTCCACTCAGGCATAGTTGCAAAACTTAATAAACTAGGAATAAAACCTTATGTCACACATTGGATCTCTAACTGGCTCACAGATAGAATAAAGAAGATCAAATTAGCAGAAGCTTTTTCAAGTAAAAGACAATTCACAAGTGGGATCCCCCAGAGCTCAGTGCTGGCACCTGTCCTGCTTGGTAACTACCTTTTGGAAGTCAAAGCCAAAACTAAGGGGGGGTCTGTCTGACCAAGTTTGCAGATGATTTCAAGCTAGGTGCAGTTATCAAATCTCCAGAAGACTTAGCCATACTACAGGAAGGCTTGTTCCAAACAAATAAGTGGTGCCAAAATCATAGTCTAAAACTAAATGCCAAAATCTGCACTATCATATCCTTTGAAAGTCATCAGCCAAAAGGATCTACAACATTGACAATACATGCCTAAGAGCTGCCCCAGTTGTTAGGGATCTGGGAGGGAACTTATATGAAGAGTGACCTACCTTTTGACCAGCAAGTCACCAATGTGGTAAGAAAATCTTTCTATATCAAGCAGCTCATAAACACAGGGATTGGCTATTGGTCCATGGATCTCATTGTCCCCTTTATTGGATAAAAGTCTAGGCAAAAGTATAACATTCTCAGAGGAGTACCCTGACATGAACAGTGGGTGAGCAAATACTCAAGAATGGAGAAAGTAACAACATGAATAGTGGGTGAGCAAATACTCAAGAATGGAGAAAGTAACAACATGAATAGTGGGTGAGCAAATACTCAACAATGGAGAAAGTAACAACATGAATAGTGGGTGAGCAAGTACTCAAGAATGGAGAAAGTAACAACATGAATAGTGGGTGAGCAAATACTCAAGAATGGAGAAAGTAACAGCATGAATAGTGGGTGAGCAAATACTCAAGAATGGAGAAAGTAACAACATGAATAGTGGGTGAACAAATACTCAAGAATGGAGAAAGTAACAACATGTATAGTGGGTGAGCAAATACTCAAGAATGGAGAAAGTAACACCATGAATAGTGGGTGAGCAAATACTCAAGAATGGAGAAAGTAACAACATGAATAGTGGGTGAGTAAATACTCAAGAATGGAGAAAGTAACAACATGAATAGTGGGTGAGCAAATACTCAAGAATGGAGCAAGTAACATAGAGAAGAACAGAACAAAGCTACACACAAATGAAGTACAAATTGCAGGTATAAAGTAAGGTAAATTAATATAAGGGATTATTGTTAGGTCTCTGATCATAATCAAATTGTCATATGTTTGGATACATGGATGTAAAGAAAGTAGCTACAAGATCAGAGTGAAGGGAAGCTAAACTTTTGACATCTATGTCAAGGACACATATCAAGCTGGTTATGAACAGAGAGTCTGAATCATATCTTTTTGCAGATCAGCTGCTCCAATATACTACTAATTGCAAAAAAAAAAAAAAAAAAAAAAAAAAAAAAAAAACAGGTGCCCCTGTTCTGTGGTAGCTGCTATTAACACTTTAGCATGAGATTGTAACTTAAGAGGACTGCAAAGTACTTAACAAAACTTTAATAAATACCCTTCTTCATGTGTTTATGTTTTCCAAGTTTGATGCATAATCATGATGCTCCATGCATAATTTTATATTTAATCTACTATTAAGTAAACAATATACAAAAATCCTTTCTAGGCAGGAGGGAGAAATGACATTATTCTGCCAGTCTTAACAATCAGACATCATTAACATTTAGGGTGTTATGTAGGAAATCCAATCAGCATCTTTTTTTTTGTTTGTTTTTTGCTTTTTTTTAAAAAAACATTTTTTCTTTTCATTCAAGACCATACATGATCTGTTTATAGCAGTAAAACTGCAATATAAATGTATCAACAGTAATGTTATAGGAGGTGGTACTGAATAGTCACATAAGTGTGTCATTCTGTATTATGCATAGTACATTGTTTACAAACTTGTAAGAACAGAGAATCACTAGTCAGAAAAAAGCTAATAAGTGCTCAGAATATTTGCATTTGTCTGAATATGCTTTCTCACCAGTGAGACCTTTGAGGTTCCAGTTTGATTTGCACAGAGGTAAAATAAGATTTATTATATTAAGTATGGCAGTATAGGTAGATTCTGTGTGTGTGTGTGTGTGTGTGTGTGTGTGTGTGTGTGTGTGTGTGTGTGTGTGTGTGTGTGTGCGTGTGAGTGTGTGTGTGTGTATGTGTGTGTGTGTGTGTGTGTGTGTGTGTGTGTGTGTGTGTGTGTGTGTGTGTGTGTGTGTGTGTGTGTGTGTGTGTGTGTGTGTGTGTGTGTGTGTGTGTGTGTGTGTGTGTGTGTGTGTGTGCGTGTGTGTGTGTCTGTGCGTGTGCACGTGCACATGACTGTGTGTATCTGTGTTTACATGTTTGAGATCAGGGATACTTGCCTCCACAAAAGAAAGTCACAATTTGAAAGCCATTTCAATCCCATTATTTTGAAATGAAATCCTGATGAGGAAATGGACAAGGTAGGAAAATAGCAGGACCAAAAACACATTAGTAGTAAATGTTGATTTATGAATGATTTTTCAGATAAATGGTTACAGATAAGCCCACATATCAAGCTGTTCCAGCTACAGAATCCCCTCAATGACCCTTCCAACCCACAATGCCTACCTTACCAAACTGAACTCCCAAACATCCAGTCTAATATATACATTCTGTGAGATTTTAATTACTAATCTAATTACTAATTTACTAATGTAGCTAACAAACAGCAAATAAATATGATGTCTACTAGACTTTGTCAATGAAAACTCTCTTGAAGAGATTGTACACTCCCCTGCCAGAGAATCAAATCAAAGAACACCAAGTTTTACCCCAACAATGGACAGATCAGACCATGGTGACATAACATTCTGCAGAAAAACCCAGATGTGCTCAAATCTTGCTATCTTCGGAGACTACAGACTTCTTACAATTAGCTAATTACATAAGGAGTTTTAAGTGCATCCCATAATGAAAACTGATATATATATATATATATATATATATATATATATATATATATATATATATATATATATATATATATCACTGATTTATTTTTCAGCTGAATTTGTGCACTGAGGTACATTTGAATCTGTCACAAAAAACAAGCCTTTGTATCACTCCCCAGTATCAAAACAAGAGAAATAAAATGTTCGACCTAAAATGTTAATCTTAAATCCTCCTTGCATTATACGTGACCTCAAAAAGACAAGTAAAATAACTAACATCAAGGATCAAAACTCACAAGCCATCATACAAATGAAAAATCATTATATTATCCATGGACAAATACAAATTATTCATTAACTGCATCAAGAATTGTACAGAGCAACATATAACAAAAAAAAAAAAAAATTATATAAGGACATGTGATTAGATATTCATTTGTAGATAATCAGTAGAATATAAAATTAAATTAATACAACCAACAGTAAGAATTCTGTCCCTAAGCTCACTGATCTTTTATTTATTTTTGATGCATCAAAATATACTAGGAAAACACTTTTATCCAAATATACAAAGTGGTCAAAATACAAAAAAATATTACAATGAATGCTAGTGGGATTAATTCTGAGTTATAAGCATTAACTATCCAAGTGAAGATGATAAAAAAAATCCATTATTTTCAAAACAAACTAATTACTTATTAATGTGGAGATTATTCTTTTGGAAATTCATGCACAGAGCTTTCATTACTGCACACAAAGTTTAATTAATGCATAAAAAAGTATGATGGAGATTTAAGTTAAATGTTAAAGCTGATTGGCAGCATATGTTTTTTTTTATTCTGTTATTAAACCATTCTGGGATAATATTCATTTCTTACAGGATTTATTCAATGATAAATTTACATTAACTAAATCACTAATTGTATTTAATGCACCAGTACTTGTTTGTTTCAAAAGAATCAACTACTCATTTTTATGGAGTATTTTAAAAATAGCAAGAAAAGTAATCACAAGAAAGTGGAAAAATGAATCTACTCCAACCCTAAAAGATTTTAAATAGATTGCAACCAATGTTTGCCATTTAGAACTTCTTACAATCTGGACAAGAACAACCAGAATCACTATTTCTTACAACTCCTGGATAAAACTCTTACAACTCTTGATGGAAAATTAAAGAACTGCTAATAATTAAATCAAAAAATGTTAATTCTTGAAAATTTTTCGAATTTTTGCTGTATAGTAGACACATCTTTAATAAGTTATTTTTGTTGTGTTTTGATAATAGAGTGCTTATTTAATTACCTAATTTCTATATACATCTTAAATGTTATAATTTATCTAAGTGTTAAAACTTTAATAAAAATATTTGAGAAAAAAAGAATTCTACAGAGCTTACACTGAATAGCACCACACACTATAACCACAAGAAAATAAATTCAGCAGTGAATAAGTTGAGATTAAACTTCTTCCCCATCTCTCCATTTTCCTCCCAACATCAGCAAATCAGAACTCACCCATACGTGCCTCTAAACAAGTCCTAAATTACATGCTGAAATCTGAGAACACTAGTTCTGTGGATCAAAAAAAAAAAAACGGGTTTGTTCCTTTTAGCATGAAATGCTGCCTGTCTGAATCCCTGACAAACTTGTTCAACCTTACTTTCTCCAGTGGATATCTAACTCAGAGGCCTGGAGAACAACTGTTTCGATAGCCTTCCACAAGGGTAGCCCTACTACTGACCCTGGCAACCATAGACCAGTTATAGGCCCATAAGTGTATATTAGGCTAACAGCAAAAGGTAACTCTGAGATTATTTTAAGGGGGGGGGGGTTATAGGTCTGCATGGTCAAAAATGTACAGTTTGCCTCTGTCCAGTAGGAACATGGTTGTCAGATCAGGGGTGAATTTTTGATTCCCTATCCATGGGGGTTAGGAAAAACTCTGCTTTATATGGATGGGAATCCTGTTTCAGAAAGATGGTATTCTCAGGGACACATATTTGTCCCTCCAAGTTGGCCTGTTTATGTGGCAGGCAAGGTTTAAGTCCCTAGATCAACTAATTCTGATGTTATTTGTTTTTCAATTTGCATATATGCAGAAGCTCCGTCAGAGCAGGATCTGAGGATGCCTTTTATGCCAGGCATAGATTGCCCCTTAAGTCTGCATGAGACTGAGTATAGTGATAGTGCTTTGAGGTGATCTGTATAGAACATATTTTTAATTCTTTGTATCCATTTTGTGAGGAATTTCTGTGGACGTTCCAATTGTTGCATATGCCTGGTCAAGTACATACCAAAGGGGTCATTGTATTAAATGACTAGTCTAATGAGGCCCAAATACAGTGTAACGATGACTTTCTTGGATGTAGATGCCATACCCTTGCTTATAAGTTGCACAAGATAGAATCATTTACTTACCGCCATAGACACATGATAGACAGATGGATAAACACATGGTTTACCAAGGCCAGGTTATGCTCTCCAAAATCCCTGACTACTGGGTTTACTCTTACTGACCTCTTATCAGTAGGGTATGTTCCAGAGATGGTTCACTTCTCAAACAATATTATTATAGATTTGTTTGTGTTGAGTTTTAGATCATGGCTCTGACAACTGTTGTTTGCCTGGGTCAGCCCGTGTTGGAGGACATTATTCTCCTGGGGGGATTCTATGAATGCACCTAGTTTGCAATCACCTGCATACCTGGTCAGCCAGAGAAGAGACCCTTGATACTGACCTTAACTTCAGAAAACTGGATGACAAAAAGGAGCAGATCCAGCACAGGTCCCTTAGGGAAACCACTAGTTGCTGGACATTTTCTGGAGTTGTACTCTCCTATCCTAACATCTTGGTCTTTGACAACCTTTTGGCCATCTAGTGGGTGACATAGGGGTTTATACATGCCTGAGAGGAGTATTGTAGCAAATGCTTTGGTATTATGGACTGTTTTGCCTTCATTCATTGCCTTGTTCACTTTCTCAAATAGTCCACCAGGTTGAGAAGGCATGCTCTGCTCTTAACAAAACCTAATTGGGTTGGATCCAGTGTTTGTAGCTTTCCTATTTCATTGTCAATCCTTTCCATAATAATTTTTTCCATGGCTTTGCATATTAGACTAGTCAGGCTTAGGGGTCTGTAGTTTCTGGGGACCATAGATTACCTGCCCTTGTGCAGAGGGATAACAATTGCAGTTCTTCATTCACATGGCATGATACCTGAACTATGGTTAAATAGTGACTCTAATGATCCTGATAGGTTGAGCTTAATGCTATTCAAGACACATCCTGAGATGTTATAGGGGTCCACCAATGTGGTATCCTTGGCCTTGGAAAGTACGTCAAGAATCAGCTCTGAAGTGGTAGTTGGGGGGGTATTTCCAGTGGTATTTCCCATGGGTTGGTGGGGTTAGTGGGGTAAAATTGGAGCAGAATTTTTCAGCCAGTAGATTTTGCTATTTCTTTTAGCTCTGTGTAGTTTACTCAATTTCCAGTTAGTTCTCCACATTGTTGTGTGCTGCCTTTGAGTTTATAGTCATAGCTAAAGAAAGCGTTATGGTAGTACTTGGCCTGGGAGGTTATTTTCACCTCATATTTGGCTTTAGTAGACTTAGTACTGAAAGTAATTTTTGTAAAATTATGTAACATATATAGTCACGATGTGATGAAGTTTGTTAATTGACAATGGATCAAGGAAACCTGTTACTGGTTGATCATTTGGCATTTCCTTAGAATCAACTGAAGTTTTTTTGGCTGTTTTCTGGACTTCATACTTTTATCTCTTACACCGGATTGTGTTTATGTCATTCATGGCTTATCCTGTTTCATATCTCTTCAGGAAGTTCTGGAAAGGGATTTACAACCCTAATACATTTGGATAAGCAACAGTATGGTTTGCTTCAATACAAGTCACCTGTGAAATGTTTGATCATGTCTTCTCCAGTAATACAAAAAAACAAGTTTACTTACTAAACTTTATGTTCCATTTTTATGATCCCAGAAGTTAGCACTGAGTTCTCTCATCACTCCCCTTATGACGGATCTATAAATGTAAATGAAAAGCTGGAATAAATTAATATTGATGAGTATTTGCCTGATATGGTCAAAGGTGTAGAAATAATTGATTAGAAAGGAAAGCTGCACGAATTGTAGGATGAGTTCAAAACTTTGATTATATACCGAAGATGTTAAACTGTGCATGTTTTTCAAAAACTAAAGTAAAATATTAAGTTGTTACATGATAATGTGTAATAGATTAAAAAAGCAATAAATCATTAAGTGACTTTTATCACTTATAGACAGTATTGGGAAACACCAAATGACCAAATGGGTGTGTTGCCCAGGATGACAGTTTCTCCTAATACAGCTCTAAACATAGTGCATATTTACTTATGAAAGGCCCCATTGATTAATAAATCCATTCTCAAAACCCTGATTTACATGTTTGTTTGTTTTTTTCATTATTTATTGAGGTTGATGGTCAGACCATGATGTCTGAGATGTGGTAATGCTCTTATTGCAAGGAAGCATGGATGTGAAATGACCAGAATGTCTTCTTATAAGTAAGCAAAACTGCATAGTTTGGAATGATGCATTCAATGATAAGAGCATACCATGGACTAGAGCTAATCTACAGAAAATAGAATCATAGGATCACAGGACGTTACTAGGCTAATGGCTCCAGGGCCCTTACAAGCATAGTCAAGTTCTGCCCATGTTTCCATGATAAGCACCTATTGCCCCTTTCTAAGAGAGGCACAGGTGGAACCCCCAGGGAGAATTTATGGTTACCCATCCAATCGTCCAAATTGCACTTGAACAGGGCCAAAGAGGTGCTCTGCTTGACATGAATTGGGAGTCTGTTCAACAGGTGTGGTAATCTCTGGGAGACAAACCTGTCCCTTCAGCAGGTTCTAATAATAAAAACAAAAAACGCCAAGAGACACCAGAAAAGAATATATGTTTTTAGTGTAAAACACTTAGTTTGCGCTATTCGTCAGAACGACTTCTTCAGAAACACAAACTATCTATATATACACATTTAAATAGTGTGCTCAATTAGAAAAGAACCAATCAAGCTCTTTTGTTAAACAATCTCTTAAAACATCTCTTAAAGTGAACAAACTACACTCAAACAGTTCATCAAAATTACAACTGTGTATAGCTGAAAAAATATATCTATGTAGGCATATATTTGAAAACATACCTAACCATTGTAAAACTTTCATTTATTTATATTGATTTTTGTACTTTTTAAAAAACACTTAATATTGGCAGCATCGGTCAACCCAGTATGTATATAGGAGGCAAGCCTGAGTTGCCATTCTGCCTCCTTTTGTTCCACAGTACTCCTAAAATCACCACCTCTAATGTCCACTTTCACTACTTCCATAACTGAAAACATGAATTTTTTCCAATTACCACATACAATAGAATGTTTATATAAAGCATTGTTAAGATTTTTAATCCTAATTGCATATATGTGTTCCAAAATATGCTTTCTCAAACTTCTAGTGGACATGCCCACATAAAAAGCCAAACATACACTACACATGGCGACATAAACAATTCCCTCAGTACTACAATCTACCCTACCAGGAACAGTAATATTGTAATCAAGATGTTCCAAATAAATGTGAGAGCCTACTTGAATATATCTACATGCCCTACAACCAACACATTTCACCAAAACATTACCGACATCCATGTGTGGGATGCCCCTTCCACTGTTCTCCAACATATGTTTGATACTCTGACTTTTCTTATACACAAAAAGTGGAGTCTCACCCAATGCTTTAACCATGTCTCCATTTCCCAGAATAACCTTCCAGTTTTCACTAATGATGTTATGTATCTCAAAATTGTTTAAACTCTTGTCCAAACAAAACCCTGGTTTTACCCTTTACCCCAGTGTTAACCACCATTCATTTGGAAAAACTTTCTTTTAAAATTGGGGGAAAACCTACATCCCTTCTAGAAATTATCTCCCTGGCTGTGCTGTTTAACACATCTCCAGGATATCCCCTTTCCAGAAATAACCCTTTTATAAATTACACTTCTTCCAAGAACAACTTGTCATCCACAATCATACGTGATGCCTGAATAAACTGACCTTGGGGAATGTTCTTTTTTATAAATTTGGGGTGGCTACTCTTAAAATGTACGTGACTATTACTAAATGTATGTTTTCGATGGATACAGCTTGAAACAACATTGTGTCGTACATCCCACCTAAGCATCACATCTAAAAAAGAAACTGTCAGACCAAAATTACCAGCTGTGAATTTTAAAAAATGAGTACTTGTACTAAGTGCTTCTATGAAGCCATCCAAATTAAAACCATCCTTCTTAACAATAAAAAACAAATTGTCCAAAAATCTTTTGTAAAAGACAACGTTATCATAAAATTTAACAAAAGGGAGAATCTCAAATTCCCACCATCCAAGCACAAGATTGGCATACATAGGCCCCACAGTTGCACCCATTGCCAATCACGATAACTGCCTGTAGAAACAACCATTGAACAAAAAATAACTATGTTCTAACAGATTGTCCAATAAAGACATATGTGTAATACTGTTGTTACTCAAATTAGTAAATTTACCTAAAAAACATCTGATACAGTCCACACCAACCTCCTGAGGAATGCACATGAATAATGAAACCATGTCTACTGTGACCATCATATACTGCTCTCTTACACCACCCAAACTGATGGTAAAAAGTCTCAACTGATCCAAAAAATCCCAAGAATCGGCAATGTAAGATGGCAATTGTTTCACATAAGGTTTCAATATAAAATCTAAATATATAGAAATACAGTCTGTACAATGCCCTGAGGCTGAAATAATAGGCCTAAAACGGGGACTGGTCACACACTTGTGCAGCTTAGGTATTCCAAATAACACCTCAATTTTGGGGTCCTCCACATACAAGAAATCAAAAACTTCCTTGGAGATTTGACCATCCATTAACAGATCATATAATGTAGCATAAATATGTCCATAACATTTTAAAATCTCAAACTTAGACACTTTTTTTTTACTTAGCCTGATTCTCTAACATCTTTTCTAAAGCTTTATTGTAATCCTCAACATGATAAGCCACGGTGGTGCAGTGATAGCATTGTCACCTCACAGCAAGAGGTTCTCCCATTCGATTCTCGGCTGGAGCGCCTTCTGTGTGGAGTCTGCATGTCATCTCCACAGTCAAGTGGCATTCAAAAGACATGTGTGAATGGGCGTGCCTTTGTTGAAGGTTGGGCGTCGAGCTGGCACCTCAGCACCAGAAAAATCTACTGCCAATAATTAGCGGACCGGAGTTCTGCTGTGGTGACCCCTAACCGGGAAAAGCCGAAAGAAGAACATTGTAATCCTCAGTATTCATAACCACAATCCCAACCTCCTTGTCGGCTTTCATAAACCGTAAATCTTTTTTACACACCAGCTCATTAAGAGCCCTCCTCTCATTTAAGCTCAAATTGTCAAAGGGCTGATAATTTTTACTAGTAATTTGCTTCATAATATACCTTTCACAGAGACTTTCAAACAATTTTAAGGTGTGTGTGAGTGTGGGGTTGTAGGTAGAAGCCTTCACTAAAACACTGTTATATACTACATCACAAAGAATGTATTCTAAATTAAGCTTGCATGAAAAAAACTTCAGTTCCAACAAAGTTTTTGTCAAATTAGCCCTTCTACTGGGCTGAAAATTCAGTCCCAGTTGTAAAATCTTTTTGTGTTCATCAGTTAGAACAAAGTCAGAAAAATTAAATACCGGTATGTTAGTAGAGTCTTGGCTGAAAATCCTGGCTACCTCCGAGGCCCACTCAGTCCTTGGCAGTGAATTTGGTAACTCTTGCTCGTGCTCCGATTCATTTTGTTCCATGGGTTGTATTCCTGCTGAAAAAGGCTTATTGCCAGAAGAACTAACCACCTTGTTGTTCATCCATCCATTATTTGAAACAGTTTTGGCCTGTGAATATTCACCATCAGTGGATGCCTGCACTGAAATGTCTACTTTCCTTCTGACCGCCATTTGAGTGACATCACCACTTTCTGCTGATTCAGATGCAGAGTTGCTAAAACTTAAAGGGGGCGTTGCATTAGAACTGTGGGAACTACTATTGTCTCTATCAGCTGGAACATTGCCATTTGAAAACGACCCTTGTATTGGTCAAGAGTTATTATTAGGTTTAGCAGCATTTGGGATAACATCGTTGTATGCTTTATTCACATCATATACTTCCAAATCCCTTACAATTTCCTTAGTTTTACGTTGTATAACTTGTTTATCCAACTTATCAACTCTGTCCAGCATCTGTAGATGTTCATTAAACATTTCTGGACACCCATTTAACACTTGATTGATCTCATTTTCCAAGTGAATGAGACCCTCTCTCAATGCTTCAAGTGTTTTAGTGTTGTTCTTCATAAGAAATTTAAAAAATTCTAGCCCCGCATTATTGAAGAAGTTGATGATCTCCTTAAAAAACGGATTATCAATAGAAACCCCATTGGGCATCTTGAAAAATCAAAGTCCTTTTGGAACAATCCCACTTTTACACAATGTTCAAAATATTTGTTTTCAATATGCAACCCACGATAACATTTAAGACCCCCCTCCAATTTGTCAAGCATAACCGTACCATTATTTCTGTTTATGACATGGTTAGCTTGAAACAGTTTGTCACAAAAGGGGTCAGTGTTCACACTTAATAACTTATTCACATCATAGACCACAGGACCAGGTTTATTGCAAATGGGGCCAGAACTGTTAACTTTGACACCATCCTGGTTACCTGTCTCTGTATTCAACATCCTTCCTTCAGGACTCAAATCCTTTATCCTGGCCACCAAAATGGTCAGGGATTTCTGCATTTCACTCACTGCAGACACCAGCAGATCCAGCATGTTCTCACGGTGAATGGGAGTAGAATGCTAAGTTACATCCAAAGCTTCCTCATCTGGTGCACATGCCATATGCAACTGTAATCTCCCAAACATAATAAACCAAACAGCAGCAAAATGGCTACAGTGTAAATGAACCAGAAACAAAAACAAAAAAACACCAAGAGGCACCAGAAAAGAATATAAGTTTTTAGTGTAAAACACTTTAATTGCACTCCAAAAGTAAAAAAACAAGTACAGGCAAGGCTGCAGTTCTCCAATAAATTTAATGGTACCGAACACAAGCGCTTTCACTGAATGCTTCTTCAGGTGGATACCGAATGGCACTAAAACACCATACTTATACCATTGAATAAAATCACATGACCTATAATTAAACATTTAAAGGCAAAGAAGATTTCAATGAAAACATATAATAAAAGCACATAAAAATACATAAAAATTATATAAAATAAGCATGTAAAATCTTAGCACATCCTATCTACATAAAGGTCAAGTTTTTAGGATGGGTCTCAAAGAAACATGGTCATTAAGGCCATGTCCTACATCTGCCCTTAGCCTTATGATCCATTCAGCCTCCAACCCTTTCATTCTAGTTCTAATATCTCCTCCCCTTAGATTCTCTATACATCTCCCCAAGACCATGAACTTAAATGTATGATGATCATATGGTCTCAATGACATGTTTCACCAGTGCATTAAGTAAATTCTTTTTCTTTATATGATAGAGATGTTCTCTAACTCTAAACCTTAACTGTCTGTCGGTCTTCCCAACATAAAACTTGTGGCACATTTGGGATACAGCTAAATAAACAACATGAGAACTATCACGTGACACTCGTCCCAAGCTTAAATCTTTCACCTGAATCCGGATGTCTAAAGTCTACATCATCAGATATGTACTTACAGTACTGACAGTTCCTACATGGTCTACTGTCTCTTGTAACAGGTGTCACACTATAATCTCTTGTGGTACAAAGCTGTCTTCTTAGGGATTTTTTATTTTTGAAAGTAAATTGGGGTCATGGGTCCAATAACTTACTCACCTGCCTGTCTGTGGTTAAAATGTTCCAATGTTTGTTAAAAATATCAGTACATAATCTGATATTTCTGGAATAACTAAGACACATCCTCAGCTTATCTGGGATATGTTGTCTATTCTCATTGTGGGTTATATTAGCAACAGTCGATAGCGAGAAATATGGTTTGGCTCTAGTATTCCTTAACTTAGCCACATCTGTTAAATTTCTTCATATCAACTGTTCATCATATCCTCTTTCCATAAGTTCTGACCCAACGATCTCCATTTGTCATTCAAAATCTTCCTCTTTGGCATTTACTCTAGAGGCTCTATAAGCCTGATTTTGTAAAACATTTCTAAAAATATATCTCGGATGCATGCTCTCACTACTTAACAAGTTATTTACATGACAATCTTTCCTGTAAAGCCTTGTGCTCAATTCGTAATTACTTCCCTTATATATGGAAACATCTAAAAAATTCACTTCAGTATATGACCAATTTAATGTAAATATGAGAAACTGTGTTGTCTTATTAATGAATTCAACACATTCCATCAACTGCTCAAGTGACCCATTCCATAAAAGGAACAAGTCATCTACAAATCTTCAAAAGAACAGAATATATCGTTTTAATGGGCCTCTGATTAAACAATCCATCTCCCATTCAGACATCACAGCATTTGCATAGCTATTGGTGCATGATGTTCCCATTGCAATCCCATTGCACTGCCAATATATTTTATCTCTAAACAGGAAGACATTGTTCTCTAATACCATCTTTAATAATGCCTGTATCAATTCTACTTTAGACTTTGTAAAATTTAATTGCACTATTCGTCAGAACGACTTCTTCAGAAACACAAAAACTATCCATATATACGCATTTAAATAGTGTGCTCAATTTCAGGTTCTAATAATGTCACATATCAGGTTAAGGTCTTTACAGCTAGTAACCCATGAGCCATTGAATTTATGGATATGCAGCATTTCCAATAAAGCAGACTCAGAGATTGCCTTATACATAAGACAGAGATTGCCTCTGAGTAATCTGTATGAAATGGAGTAAAGTGACAGTGATTTCAGCTGATCCACATAGGACAGATGATGAATAGCTTGAATTCTCCTTGTGAGGAACTTTTGTGATCTCTCCAATTGCTGTAGGTGCTTGGAACGGTACATACCAAAACAGGCATTGTACTCAGTTATTGGCCTGATGAGGAAAGTTACAGGGAGGTTATAACTTCCTTTTTTTCTGAAAGCAATATCCTTACTTAAGAGATTAGCAATATACAATGCCCTTCATACCACTGTGGAGACATGGTGCTCAAAGGTAAGGCTGCTGTCAACTTGTATGCCCAGGTCTCTTACCAGTGAGTGCATGCTTAGGGTGTTTCTGTTGATGTGGTAGTTAGCAGGAACATTCCTCTTACAGAAAGGGATGATAATAATATTTTTTGCATTGTGTTTAAGGCGTTGACTTTGGCACCAATAATTTGTTTGCATAAGACCCTCTTGTAGGATGTTGACATCATTTGGGGATTCTATGACAACTCCCAGTTTGTAGTCATCGGCAAACCTTGTCAGCCACAGACCTTTAGTTTTTGCTTGTACTTTGGAGAAATAGATTATGAACAGTAGAGGTCCCAGGAATGATCCCTGTGGAATACCACTGATTATGGGTCTGCTGTTGGAGGTAAATTTCTCTATTTTGACTGTATAGGTTCTATCTGAGAGCCAGCTAATGATACAAAGGTGGCTACCTAACTGGGTAAGTTTGTCAGTAATGTCTAAGTGGGGAATAGTACTAAAACCTTGGCCATGTCCAGCTAGGTTATATGCACAGTTTTCTCCTTGTCCATGGCTCAGGTGACTGTCTCAGAGAATTCTACCAGGTTTAACAGGCATGATCTCCTTTTGACAAATCCAAACTGAGTAGGGCCAAGTGTTTGGAGATTACATATATCTTTGTTGAAAAGGTCCATGATAATTTGCTCTATGGCCTTGCAGATAAGGCAAGTCAGGCTAATATTTCTATAGTTCCTGGGGTTAGTGGAAACACCACCTTTGTGCATGGGGGTAATGGAGGCTGTTTTCCATTCAGCTGGGATGAAGCCAGTAATTGACAAGAGTACCTAATGGTGTTGCTAATTCTTGTTTGAGCCCATGTAGAATGCAGCCTATGATGTTATCAGGTTCTATAGATGCTGTATTTTTGGCCTTACAGAGGGCATTTATGACCTGCTCTCTAGAGATACAAGGTGGGGGACAGATGGAAGGAATGTCATGGGGTATATCCAATCAGGACAGAGGAGTAAAGTTTTCACAGAACCTGTTGGCTAACAGGTTTGCTATGTCCACAAGCTTAGTGTATGTGGTATCATTAACTACCAGTTCAGCACAAATCTGGGTCTTAACTTTTATGCTATGGATGTAACTAAAGAACACTTTATGGTTATCCTTAGTTGAGGACGCAAATTTGGATTCATAGTTTGCATTGGAGGACTTCACAAGAAGTCGTATTTGCTTGTTTAAGCTGAAGAAGGAGTGTTTATAGTTTAGGGCATGATCCCCCTTACTTTTGTACAACAATTTCTTCCTCTTATTGTAAAGTCTGTTAATGGGAGTTGTCTACCAGGCAGGTTTTCTCTTCCTTGAAGAGTCTGTTTTGGTCCTATCAGGTACAGCCATGTCAATGCAGTTATACAAGTGTTTGTAAAAATCATCGGTGTAGGAATCAGCATAATTGCCAGTTATATCTGAGGGGGGAGGTGCAATGAAGCTTTTTATACCATCCCTTAGAAGGATATAATGTGCTTTGGACAAGTTTTTTAGTGTAGCTGTTGATGCAGGGGGCCAGGTGTCAGAGTAATAGTTACTTCAAATAAGACTGATTTGTGATCATATCTGACAAGGGAAGACCTCACAGTGGGGGTGCTACAGTGGTCCCCCATATTGGTAACCACCAGATCCAAGATGTTGGTGCCCTAGTTGGGTTGTCCACCAGCTGGTCCATGGAGTTAGAGTTAATGGACTCAAGAAACTTTGGGCAAGTGAGTTTGAGTATAAGTAATTTACCCAGTCAATGGATGGTTAATTAAATTCACCCAGAAACCATGGTGGTTAGACATAGCTTGATTGATTCCAATAGATCCAAGTAGGCAGAGTGGGCATATTGATTCATGGAGGGAGTCCTGTAGATGGCAGTCACTTGAATAGGTGGCCTGCCAACAGTTAGTTGCACCTGAAGTGTTTCCAGGGAATCATACTGTTTAACCAATCTGGAGGTGTATTTATCTTTAATGAATATTGATACACCACCTCCTTTAGTTTTCATACCTTCTGTTCATGGACTGAACATGTGGTAGCAGGTGTAACCTGGTATGGCTGGGATGCTGCCCACTGCCTTGAACCAGGTCTCTGTGACTGCACCGATGTCAGCATCTTCCAAGGTGAGGACTGCTTCCAGTGAGTGCAGTTTCATGCTAAGACTCCAAGCATTTAGCAGCATAACATTGAGGTTGTTTTTTGATTCAGTTTTTACGTCGGGAATTTAGTCCTTGTGACATTGCCTAAAAAAGGCAATATGGGGTGGTACGAGCTTTTGCCAGTAACCAAAATTCTAGGGGTGACAGATGAAGACCATCTCTGGCAAAACATTGAGGTCTATCAATCATGTCATCCCAGGCTAACAGAAACTGGATCCCCTTAGAAAAACACCAGAAACTAAGCCAATTATTGAAGTCAATGATTTTCTGTTTATATATTGATATAATCTTAGGTGAGGGTAATATACTGCTCAAGGCTAGGGACATACCTGCCTGTGACACATAATCACAGAGCTTAATCATGTCTCTCCTAATGCAGTCCAGGCATGTACATCTCAAGTCATTCACACCATGTGCATTATAACAGAATCATAATGGTATTTGTTGTTTAGAGACTTGAGTGCCTGCATGATCTAATGAATTATGGCACCGGAAAGACAGCTGTCCATGACTTTGTCCTTGTTCAGCCTGGTGAGGGTGGTGTCTGTGTGTCTCACTATAGAGTCTCCTATGACTAAAATATTTGGAGTGGATGTGTCGCCTTAAGGGGTTTTCATGTTGAGACACTTATTCTTGTGTCATTATGTGTATTGTGTGTTTTGGGTGCTATGGTTGGTTGGTTTAGTATGTAAGTGTTTTGGAGGTCTCTGGTGTTTCGGTAGATTTTTTGTGAGGATCTCTGCATATGTTGATCTGTGGTATGCTGTGTGTCATGAGCAGGAGTTATGGTAGGTGGGCTGACAGCCCACTCTGTATTGCTATCTATTGCAAGAGAGAGAGGTGTGATTCCAGATTCATAATATAGGTGCATCTCTCATAAACGGTACAGGAATGATTTAGAAGTAGGGGGTTATCAGTGTACATGAAGCAGTAGACCCATGTCAACCAGGCTGGTAGGAGAAAAGGATGGAAGCTGACAGTTAATGGTCCTAGGAATAATCTTGGTTTGGCTTTAACAGCAGAAGAGGGAATACAGGAATTAGTAGGTTTAGGGGTGAAGAGCTCTGATTTAGGTACTATTTGTGAGGCTAGAGAGCAGGCGTCTGTAACTGGCAATCCCTCTGTGCAGTTGTGCAAGATGCTGTACAATGCACAAACAGGCTTAAACAAGCACAAACATATTCAAACAGAGGCTTATTAAAGCAAGAAAACAGGAAATAGGCCAAAGTTCAAATTATCCAATCAAAACTCCCTAAACAGAGCCCTTACAACAGTAAATTTAGCTAGATCAGTCCAAACTGTACCTTCCTCTCAGGAGAGCACAGGGGGAGCCTCCCCAGACAAAAGATTAACAGTTTTACAAGCTCCAAAGGTCATAAACAGTACTATATTCAGCAAAAACCAGAACCTAGTCTATGCTAGTGTTTTTCAAGTGCAGCAAACATGTAAAAATGAACAAAACAAGCAGATGAACAGTAATTACAGTTGTAAGAGGAATTCAATTAGCAGACAATATTAAAAAATGCAGTAAAATACAGTTGTATAGTTTAAACAAACAGATATGTAGCAAATATTGTTTTAGTTAACCAGAAAATGCAGAACACAGTTGAAAATAATCACTTATCTTTTGTACTCTCTCAGCAGGTATTTGGAAAACAGTAGAGCAAGTGCAGAAGGCCTAACTCACTGCAGTTTTGAGCATACAAGCACAAACTTGTTCAAACAGAGACTTATTAAAGTAGAAAAAACAGCAAACAGCCAAAGTTCAAATTAGCCAATCAAAATGCTCTAAACCAAGCATTGCAACAGTAACTCTAGTTAGAGCAGTCTAAACTCTACCTTCACCCCAAGAAGGCACAGTAAAGTGGTAACAAGTAACAATAGTACCTGTTTAAGGGATGCAGGTAGGTAAATGCAATGCACTTGAATTAGTTTCTACTGATTCATAAAGTAGTGCTTAGTTAAGAAAACATATGATAAAGCTTTCAGTTAAGAATAAATGCAGCAGATACTATTTAGAATAAGTTCACTCTCGGACATCTGAAGGATGTAAAGATATAAAGCAAAATAGGTAGGAGCATTTGTGATTTCAGAGTGCAATGAATTCTCAGAACACATGATGGAGAAGAAATAAAATGAGCAAAATATGTGACTGCAAGTTGTAGACACTGTGTGCTGCACTATGGTGGAAGTTGAGAGTGTATGCTAAGTTTGAGTTCTTCTGCAAAGGGTTGAGAAAGATTAAGTCAGAGAATATTATGAAGGATCACAACCAGTAAGCCTTGAAAAGAAAACAGTGTGCCACAATGTGTAAATGTCTTAGTGAGACTTGTCTGAC
Organism: Protopterus annectens; assembly: GCF_019279795.1. Classification (NCBI taxonomy): domain Eukaryota; kingdom Metazoa; phylum Chordata; order Ceratodontiformes; family Protopteridae; genus Protopterus; species Protopterus annectens. Next base: position 1,658,190,386 of record NC_056726.1, read on the forward strand.
TGACAGGACAATATTGTGCTGATGGGACTCAAAAGCAAGGGCTTTTCCAAAAGATGACCAGTGATTGACATAGCTAGATCTGTTAGGCCAGAATCAGTTTATAAGGATGACTCTGCTTTGCCTGACTGACTCTTCATTCTTTTCTATTTATATTACAATTCAAACCTCTATTTGCAGTCTTAGTATGTTATCCTCTGCTGGCCCTTCATTACATGCAATAAGAGCAAGCTCCACTGCACTGGTCATAGGTTTTCAGTTCTTGGCCCTCAATTTTGAACCACTTCCATTCATCTTCATGACAGTCAGTACTTAACCTCAATTTCTAGTCACATGCAGCAAGTTTTAATTGAAGAAGCAAACTGTATCTGTCTTAAGAATAGTAAAATAAAATGAGATGTTCCTTCTTAAAAAAACTGCTGTCAACAACAAAACTAAAATGTATTTGACTATGCTTTTTGTCTTTTATTCAGAATACTATAGATTTTTAAATAAATATAATATCTTTGTATGAATCTTAACGCATCTTACTTAAAACTGTCCTTGTGTTTGGCATTTTCACTATTAGTTTTATTGAGAATAATAACTAAGTCAAATGTCAAATATATTTGTATGTGCACTGTAATTACTTTAATTATGTTTTTTTTTTTATTCTTTATACTATGAACTGAATCTAAAAAAACATCCATTAGGATCTGTACTCTCCCACAATTGACAAGTTAAAATTAATAAATACATAAATGAAATAAGTCCCATCATCAAAAGAAAAGGTAAAAAAGTAGAAGCAAATATAGGTGGTCATTTGTAAGCAGAAGTGTTTCTCTGTTTTTTCCTATTGGTGGGATGAGATAGAGAAATTTCATGTACATAAAAGTTGTTTGGAAAGGCAGTGACTCCCCATTTTCTGGTAAATCCTCCTTGTATCCTAGGATCTGAGGGACTATTTGTGGTATGATGACAGCAGACACTTGCTCCATTTATTATTGAAAGAATTACATCCTCAGAGAGTTTGACAACATAGGGATAATGTTATAGAAATCAACCATTCCTGAATCATAGCTTTATTGCATAAAGGGTATCACCATATTCCTTTTTTTTTGATAAACTATCACATTAGCATTCTGTGTGGTTAGTATTCCCACTGGGTGAAAGCTTTGGAAAGCTTCTGTGGTCACAAAGACTGATTTAATCTTTATTATACGAATGTAAATGAATAAAATCTGCTGAAGTCCAGATGCTCTGAAATGTCTGGCCATTGCAAATCCCCCCACCCTGGGGCTAATGCATCCTTGGTGACTGTTGCATGGAGGAGGGGAAGTAAAAGGGACTGCTGAAGTAAGTATTTTTGGGGTCTATCCACCATGTTAAATAGCAATTTAAAATGGTGGATAAACAAGAAAAATGTTTACTTCAGCAGTCACAGCGGGATAAATTTGATCAGTTACAGGATGAAATTATGGGAAAGAGTAGTGGAAGCTAGGTTAAGAAGGGAGATGATGATTAGTGAGCAGCAGTTTGGTTTCATGCCAGGAAAGGGCACCACAGATGCAATGTTTGCTCTGAGGGTGTTGATGGAGAAATATAGAGAAGGTCAGAAGGAGTTGCATTGTGTCTTTGTGGACTTAGAGAAAGCATATGACAGGGTGCCTAGAGAGGAATTCTGGTTTTGTATGAAAAAATTTGGAGTGGCAGAGAAAAGTATGTAAGAGTGGTACTGGATATGTACGAGGGTAGTGTGACAGTGGTAAGGTCTGCAGTAGGAGTGTTGGATTTGTTTAAGGTAGAGGTGGGATTACATCAAGGATGAGCTTTGAGCCCTTTCTTATTTGCAATGGTGATGGACAGGTTGACAGATGAGATCAGACAGGAGTTCCCGTGGACTATGATATTTGTGGATGATATTGTGATCTGTAGTGAGAGTGAGGAACAGGTTGAGGAGACCCTGGAGAGGTGGAGATATGCTCTAGAGAGGACAGGAATAAAGGTGAGCAGGACTAAGACAGAATACATGTGTATGAATCTCAGGGATGATAGAGGAATGGTGAGGATGCAGGGTGTAGAGTTGGTGAAGGGGGGTGAGTTTAAATACTTGTGATCAACAGTTCAGAGTAATGGTGAGTGAGGGACAGAGGTGAAAAAGAGAGGGGAGTTGGTGGAGAAGATTTTCAGGAATGATTTGTGACAGACAGGTACCAGTAAGAGTGAAACGGAAGTTTTAAAGAGGGTAGTGAAACCAGCTATGTTATATGGGTTGGAGATGGTGATACTGATGGAAAGACAAGAGTCAGAGCTGGAGCTGGCAGAGTTAAAGATGTTAAAATTTGCATTGAATGTAATGACAATGAACAGGATTAGAAATCAGTGTATTAGAGGGTCAGCTCAGGTTGGATGGTTTGGAGACAAAGCCAAAGAAGCGAGATTACATTGGTTTGGACATCCTGAGGAGGATGGTGTGTATGTTGGGAAAATAATACTAAAAATGGAGCTGACAGGTAAGAGGAAGAGAGAAAGGCCAAATATAAGGTTTATGGATGTGGTGAGACAGGTCATGTAGGTGGTTGGTATGATAGAGCAAGATACAGAGGACAGGAAGAAATGGAAACAAATGATCCACTGTGGTGACCCCTAATGGGAATAGCCAAAAGAAGAAGATCCACCATGTTAAATGGCATCTGCAGGCCAGAAAGATGCAGATTTGATACTCCAGGAGGATCTAAATTCTGAGACCAGTGGACATTGACTATGGAATCCTGCATATGGAACCATGAGTGTAGCTGCTGTCTGCATCTTACCCTGATACAAAAGAAAGATGTGGTTGAGGAGGACTGAAGAAGAGTGGAAACTCTTTTGCCTGAAGAGACTGCATGCTATGGGAAGTCTTTACCTGCATCAGATCATGTCATGTAAGCAATCTATAAATTTGAACATCAGTTCATGTCATGTACACAGTCTATAAATGCAAATAGCTGCACAGATTGCAGCTGAGATTGTTTCAGGTTCAACGTTTTTTTCAGTTAATGGAAGAGGCTGATCAGGGACTCCCTGAGTATAAATGATTTATAGCTGAGGCTGATAAGATGTAGATTTCCAGGCAGGGAAACAATATGGGTTCATAGACATTTAAGTGCTCTATAACAACAGATATGCATTTGCTGTACATCATGGGGCCTGAAGTAAGGCCAGATGGAAGAATTTTGATCTATGATCTTACCCTGGCTCAGATTGTGCATTCTACGTAAATTCCATTTTTTCTTGTGAAGGTAGGGTAGGCATCTTGAATGTCAAAAGTATCTTTAGGAGTAAAGAGCAGCATTGTCATTACTAGTATTACAAATGCCCTGAAGTAAAACACAGACCTTGCCTGGTAGGGCATTGTGCAAAGGTCTTTTTATTCAGAGGATTAGAACCAATTCTTTTCCCACTTTCTTCTGATGGGGTTTAATATCCAGTAAAGGAAAGGAGGGAATGGTAGAAGTGGGGTATGAGGAAAAAGTATTGTATGACTCGTAGAACTGGCTGCCATCACTTACCTTTCATAGTTATTGCTTTCCACCTTGAAAAGTGGAGTACTTTTTTTTCATTCATTTTCTTTTCAGACAGCTATATGTCTTCCTGCTGGGCATGCCTGCATTACATCTGAAGTGGACTCTCTGTATTTTTGAAAATATACTTCTATTCTTTTTGGAAACTGAAATGTCACTTCAGCAGCACTGAGTCTTAATCTCTGTTTCCATATTCTGGATATGCGACTTCACTTCAAACTCATATGTAAGTAGTCCTTGGAATGAGGCATTTATGAAGGTCACTTTGATTTGCTTGGTAAAGTTGGATAACCTGAACCTTGCATGATGCTGGACAGATGTGCCAGATACCATGGCCCTGTGAGAGCCATCAGTTGCATTATAGGTTGCACCTACTGTAAGATTTGCCATGGTACATACCACTGTGAATTGGGACTTAATTTTTTTTGTTTTATGGGTCCATTACTTAACTGGTCTGTGGCTTGGAGTATTTCACCAGATGCATCCCCTGTAAGATCCAGTAAGTGGGCCAAACAATAAAGCTCCCTAAGTAAAAGGTGGAGGATGCATATATGTGCTTCTTCAAGTTGTCCACTACTCTGATTTCCTTATCTGGTGGGCAAACCACAGAGTTTAAGCAGCTAACAACAAGAAAGGATGTCGTTTTGAGTCTCCAACCAGAAATTCAGTCTGTGTGTGGATGCATGATATGATCTATTTTTTATTTTTTTTTGGAATTGGGTTTGCAATATTAGGTTCTCCTAAGCAGCCCTTACATCAATTTTATGTAAAGTACCAAATGGGTGAATCACCAGATGGATCAAAAGGGTGTTCCGCAGCCTCTGTAATGTGGGGACAGGTGGTCATTTGCTTAACTTCCCTTGTAAATGCATTCTGTCTTCAAAACTCACACCCTTGGGGTCACTGGGATTGAAGCAGGAGAATTACAGTAAACTTCATCATCAAAATCATTTGTCATGAACTCATTGGAAAAGTCTACATGCTTCCTTTTACACATTCCCTTCCTAAACTGCTTTGTTTGATATGAGTTGAATGGCAAGGAAGACATTATTTTGGTAGTCAAAGTGGTCTGGTGGAAGTTTTTAAAGAGTTTAAGTACTTTTGCCCTTAATAAGAAATTGCTTGGGTTTCAAAGACGAATCTGCAACAGAGGATGAATACTGGTGTAGAGCATATCATATGAAAAACAAGTGCTAACTCAAATTTGACACCAGTGTTGAAATCTAACATCATCCCTGAAGAACGTCTATGTTATAATTTTCCAGCTATTAAAATAATAATAATCCCTAACATCAGTTCAAAAATGTAAAGACAAAATTAAAACTGATATATCAAAGGTGAAAATTTTCTAGGTTTTAAATTTGTGGAGGAAAACTTCACCTCCATAAGGATGAAGACAGTTACTGATGACAAAGCCATCAACAATGGTACCAAGATCCACAAAGTGCAACTTGATACTACCATCTCAGTAAGAGACAGAGATCAAGGCAACAGCACTGAAATCCTACTTATCAATGCCAATATCTTTGATCTAGTACTAAAAATGTGAGAATTAATAAGACAAACCCTTGGTATTCTGGTCTGGGAAGTATAGGTGACCTTCATGGATTGGTAGATGGCTTCCACTGGTACCTCTTAACTACAGGTGAACACAAGTATGGGCCTCACCTTTGTATCTATGGTCTTGGCATTGAGGATTAAAGAAATATTCTAAACTTCCCAACAGGCATTGAATCAGCAACCACAAAGGCAGTAGAATAAGTAGCCCGTAAGGGCCAGGCTTTTCAATTAACTTGACTGATACACGTTTGACAATTATTTTTAAGTTATTTATTAAATGGTTCCACAATGGATAAAGCCACCTGATCCACCTGAGAGAGGATACAGTGTCACTTTTTCAGAGACTCAACTATAAATTATTTTGAGGATTTTAAAGCAAAGGTTAAATCACGTCCAGATCTGTAGGAGGTTTATCAGAACTGTTTGTACTGCAAGTGTTAAGTTAAGGTTTTATCTCCATACAGCAGGGCAGGCTCCATTTTGACTCAAGGGGCAGCTATCAAAAATCAGTAACCACAAGAATAGGTCCCAGAAATTCAAAAACAAACACAAAGGTTTCAATGTAGGAGCAAGCCTAAAATATCAAAAGTACAGCAATTTTCCAGCAAAAATAAGAAGGAATGTCCAAAATCTCTCTCTCTGTCTCTCTCAAAAAAGAAGCATTTGAAAAAAAAGTGTACCAGCTAGCAATGCAAGAAAAGTCCAAAAATGCCAGTATAACTTTTTGTCAACCAATATCTAATGATGAAATGTATATTGGAGATATTGGAGTTCTCTCTGTATGTTTTTCTTTCTTGGATAATGCTTAAACTCCATTTCAACTGCTATACCATCTGAGTGTTTTTAACAAAATGAAACATGAGGGTTTTTTTTGTATTTTTCTGTTAATCAGTTTAATGACTTGTCTAATGAAATAAAGGCACTTAATTAGATTAGTCACAGCCAGACAGTGCACTGAATGAACATGCAGTGAAGTTATAACAGTTCAAAGATTAGATTTCCAGCGGTCAAATTTGCAAAAGCAGGAAGTTGCCAACAAAAATGTGGACAGTATCAGGGGTAAAACACACTATGAGAATGTGTGCAATGTACCTGAAATACAGAAGAGAAATGTGTGTGAAAGGAAGAGGATGAAGCAATGACCAAATGTGGAGTACTGCAGGGGAGAACGTTGTAAAATGTGATTCCCTTTAATGCCACCCTAATCATAGGATCATAGGATCCTAGGAGATTACTAGGCTATTGGCCCTAAGGCCTCTACAAGACTAGCCATGTTATAGCCTTGTTCCCTTATGGACCAAGGTATATAGTCTGCCTTTGTGTGTTAATCTAAGATCAGCACCAGTTGCCTCTGTCTAAGAGGGACATAGGTGAAACCGCTAGTTTAACATTATGGTTTTGCATCCAATTGTCCAGGTTACGCTTAAATAGGGTCATTGAAGAGCTCTGTTTTACATGAATTTGGAGTTTGTTCCAGAGGAGTGGCATCCTCTGGGAGAATATCTGTCTCTCCAGCATGTCCTTTTACTATTTCAGGCTAGGTTAAGATCCATACAGTGAGTGAATCTTGTCCCATTGGATTTATAGATGTGCAGCAGCTTCATTAAGGCAGGGTCTGAGACTGCTCTGTAGGCCAAGCACAAGTTGCCTCTAAGCAGTCTATATGAAACTGAATAAAGTGACAGGGCCTTCATGTGTTGTAGCCCCTGAATTTTTTTGCTGAGAAGTCCCTCCAGTTGCTGCAGATGCCTGGTGAGTTACATACAGAAGGGAACACTGTATTCTCTGTTTAAGAGGAACATAGGTGAAACCCCTGGTTTAACTTTATGGTTTCCCATCCAGTTGTCCAGGTTACGCTTAAATAGGGTCATTGAAGAGCTCTGTTTTACATGAATTTGGAGTCTGTTCCAGAGGAATGGCAACCTCTGGGAGAATATCTGTCTCTCCAGCATGTCCTGCTACTATTTCAGGCTAGGTTAAGATCCATACAGTGAGTGAATCTTGTCCTATTGGATTTACAGATGTGCAGCAGCTTCATTAAGGCAGGGCCTGAGACTGCTCTGTAGGCCAAGCACATGTCACCTTTAAGCAGTCTATATGATACTGAATAAAGTGACAGGGCCTTCATTTGTTGTAGCCCCTGAATTTTTTTTTGCTGAGAAGTCCCTCCAGTTGCTGCAGATGTCTGGTGAGTTACATACAGAAGGGAGCACTATACTCTTTTTATTGGTCTGATGAGAGCCGAGTACCTGGGAGATATAACCTCCTTAACTTTGGATGCTATACCCTTACTTATGAGATGTGCAACATAGAAGGCCTTCCTTACTACTGTGGACACCTGATGATCAAAATGAAGGCTGGCATCAACTTGCATTTCTAAATCTCAAACCACTGAGTCTGAACTTAGAGGGATATTACTGATGTTGTAATTAGCAAAGATGGTTCTCCTTTGCCAAAGAGGATGATAATGTATTTTTTTTGCTTTTGGTTTAAGTCCGTGGCTTTGTCATCAGTCATTTGTTTGTGTAAGTCCATTTTGTAGTTTGTTGACATCTTTAGGGGATTTGATGATTGCACCCAGTCTGCAGTCATCAGCAAACTTGATAAATCATAGGCCATCTATTTTCACCAGGACTTCTGAAAAATAGATACTAAACAGTAGGGGGCCTTGTACAGATCCCTGTGGAATACCATTGATAACAGGTCTGCTAGCAGAGTTCACATCCCCAATTTTGACTGTATGTGTTCTGTTTGAGAGCCTGTTTGAGGCAACCCATCTAGTGGCATAAGGGTTAATCCCTAGCTGGGTAAGTTTTTCAATGATGCCTGAGTGAGGAATTGTGTCAAAGGCCTTGGCTAGGTTGAGATAGGCAGTGTGAACGTTTTTACCATCATCCAGGTGACATTATTGAAGAAGTCCACCAGGTTTATCAGGCAGGATCTGCCCTTAACAAAGCCAAATTGGGTCATGTTAAGAATTTGAAGGTCCATAGGTTCATTGGTGTGTACTAGGCTAATGACCCTTGGGCCTTTACAAGCCTAGGCATAGGATTACCCTGGCATAGTGCCACTCGACCTTAGTTCCCTGTGCCTCTGTCGAGTAAAGCCACTGGTGTTATCCTCGGGGTGAATTTTCTGTTAACCATCCACTCATCAAGATTTCTCTTGAAGAGGGTCAGCAAGGTGCTTTGCTTGACATGTATGAGGAGTCTGTTCCGGGTCTATATTATAATCGAGAAAGTTTAATAGTTCGAATGCATAAACATTGAACTGTATGCATTAAACTATTAAATGATCGAACACCTATAAAAATAATTTTAGGACCAAAAAAAAAAAAAAAAAGCTAACGAGTGTAGGCAGGGGTGAAAGCCCCCCTGCACCACTCACACTCCCCCAGCTACTTAAATATACCAACTCTGAGATCACACTACAGTGTAGGAAAGGGAAATCTTCCCTTTCCAGACCATACTCCATTAAAGTGCAATCTCAGAATTGGTATATTTAAGTAGCGGGGGTATGGGGGGTGCAGGGGGTCTTGCCCCACTACCTAAACACCCTTTGATTGTTTTTCTTTTTTTTTACAGGGTCTACTAGAATTTCAATGGTTTAATGTTTCGATCACTAAAGTTCGATATTTAGTGATTCGAAGCATTAAACCTTCGAGATTCTAATATAGACTCATCTGTTCCATAGCATGGGCAGTCTCTGGGGTATCAACCTGTCCCTCCAGCATGTTCTGTTAATTGTGGTAATGAGGTTGAGGTCTCTGGAGCCTGTGGTGTGGAGGAATTGGGATTTCTTTAGATGTAGCATTTCTAACAGAGAGTGTTTAAGGCCTTGGATCCTCTTTGTGAGATACTTTTGCGGCCTCTCCAGTAGTTGCAGTTGTCTAGTGAGGTACATTCCAAATGGGGCATTGTACTCAATGATTGTTCTAATGAGGGAAGAGTAGAGGGAGACAATTTCCTCTTTCTTCCTAGATGCAAAACCCTTAGTAATGAGTTGTGCCACATAGAAGGACTTTCTGACCACAGTGACTGACAATGTAGTGATCAAAAGAGAGGTTGCTGTCAATCTGGGACCCCAGATCTCTTATAACGTCTCCTGTGTTCAGTGGGCTACCATCAATGTGGTAATTCGTGGGAACTGGGCATGATCCACCCTTCACAAAATCAAACTGTGTGGGATCCAGAGTTTGGAGATTCCTTATATCCTTGCTTATTAGGTCCATGATGATGCATTCCATAGCTTTGCATATGAGCCTCATCAGGCTAATGGGATGATAGTTCCCATGGTCTGTAGTCGCTCCTCCTTTGTGGAGAGGGATAAGAAGGGCCATGTGTTCTTTATTAGGAAGCTGAGATGCCTAGTTTGTCTCTACCAATTATGCTTTCCTGCAACAATCTTTATCAGTCTTGAGGGACAACAAACTTAATTTGTTAACACAGGGGGAAAGTGAGCAGCTTCATAGGTACCCTAAAATTGAGTTATCACGAATAACAAAAATGACGCCAAACACTAGCACTTTGTATTCCACTTTGTATTAAGCCCTTTGGTCTTTACTAGACAAACAGTTCCTGTCATTTAAATAACCTCAACATCACATGACTACGTACATTAGTTACAAACTTAAAAAAAAACAACTTTTATTATATAAATTATTATTATTAAAAAATGTTATTTCATTTACAAAATGTTACATAAAAATCTTATAGATGAAAAAAGTATGCAAAAATACAGAATTGTTATTTCTACCTCCATCATCAATAACAGCACTATCCATGACAAAAACATACATTTTCTAAACTGTTTGCATATAATGAAGATTTAACGGAAAAAGAAATGAAATGGCAACCGAAATTAAATGCCACTGTTTTTTTCCAGAAATAAAGGATAATACATCTTTAAAAGATATATTGAAATTGTTACATGTAAACCTTAAATGCTAGTAGGAATAACTATATATAACATATATTACATGTATATACAATTTCTATTTAAATGAGATGGATTTTTATTAATAATAATTAAAATAATTAAAGTTTTTTTTTTTAAGTTTGTAATAGAAGTAGGTAGATGTGACACTGTGGTTATTTAAACGGCAGGAAAGTGTTTGAACCTTTGTACTCTGCAGAAGTCTAATAAAGACAAAAGTGCTAAATACAAAGTGAAATAATAAAGTGCTAGTGCTTGGCATCATTTTTGCTTATTTGTGGTATCTCCATTTGAGTTTATTGTGAAATGGATTGTATTATAAAACTCAACCATGTTCTGTTTTGTTGTATAGCTCCAAAGATACACTCATGAGTCATAAAACTGCTAGTCATTTTTGGGGGAACCACTGTGCAATGGACACATCTGCAGGCGTGAGAGACACAAGGCATGAGGAAAAGGGCATTCTGAACTCACCATCAAACGCTCCAGTGAAGAAGAGAATGAGACATGCACTACCATCCTAGACAAGACACTCCACATCAAGATTTATGGATAAAACCACAACGACAAACCGAAACAACTGTATAATGTGAAAAACAACAGAAAAAGCAAGTGAAAAAAACAGTACATTATAAATTCTAGCATCGTGACAAATCACCTGCCTTTAAGGAGTACAAATATCAGTCAAGCTCACATCTTATATACCCTACACAAAAGTCATTAAACAATGAAGTGATTACCCCCGGGATTCAAGAAGCTCGGCGCAAGGATGGTTTTAGCCTTGCGCCGAGCGTCCTCACTAAAGATGGCTCAGCAGCGCCATATGAATATGTATAAGGGTGCGCCGCTGTACCCTCGACGTGCACAGGAAATGTGTGCGAGTGCAGGGGGCATGTACAAGTGCTCTACGGAGGTGTAAACATGCCCCAACACTTGCAAAACCTACTATGCCTACTAGTAGAGCCCGCTGCTAATAGTAAGTCAGTAATTCAGTGTACGTAGATACCAAAATGTATGCTAAGCATACAAGAGTGTCCACTAACAGTGAAATAAAATCGAAGTAGTAAACACAAAAAGCATATAGTTGAATGTTGAGCTGTGTCACTAGAACTTTCACAATTAGAGTCCCTGTGTCCCTGTTATACATTTGAATTGCTGCAATATCGAAGGTGTAAGCAAAGCACAGCTTGTTTGCACATCACTGCCCTCCGCCGAGCGTAGCTTACACATAATATTCATTCAACTAGAGAAAAACATGCAGAATCAATGTAAATGTTAATAGTGTAGTGTTTAGAGCATCCACCTAACAAACAGGCATTCACTGTTCAAACCCAACAATAGCACATATCATTTTCCATTTGGAATGAATGTCGTTTTGCCATAAAACCAACATAAGAGTATCGCATCAGATATTTAACTTAAATATTCAAGCAAAGTGGCACTGTCATAATGAATAAGGTACTAGTAAGCAGGTGTAAGCACAAATAAGCAGCAGTAAACACATATAAGTACCAGTAAGCAAGTCTGAGTTTGCTTGCGCGGGTCTAAGCAGTGCCCAGCATAGGAAATGTATATAAGTATATACAGATATATAATATATATATATATATATATATATATATATATATATATATATATATATACACACACAGACACACACACACACACATATATATATATATATATATATATATATATATATATATTAATGAAGAAAGAACGATGTAACAATAAAGGATACAAAAGGAATGAGAAGGGAATCAACAGCAACCCCAGTATTATGTAGCGCTGTCAGTATAGGGTGTGGATGACAGGGATGTGGCACAGGCATCATCATATGCACAGGGTGATAATGTTTACCAAAGGCCTAGGCTGTGCCATTGGATGATATCATGTGTGTGTGTTAGGGCCTGTGATATCACTGGGCATGTGTGGATGTTATGCGTGTGTGTATTGAGGTGCCCTACATTTGTTTCCAGTGTGTGTGTATGCATGCACACAGACCTGGCATGTGGCTGGCCTACACAGAGGTATTATTGACAGCTGAAGACTGTACAAGGCAGGTTTCACAGTTCTTGGTGTCCGACCATGACCACGTGACCTGCGTCTGCCAAGGGTTGCACTGGCAATACCAGGCAGAGGTCCAAATTGGGTATTGTCTGATTACACATGTCCACTGGAATCGTGCCCCTATTGGGACCGTCCATGACCACGTGCACATGGCCTGCTGTGTCCTGGTGTGGACTGCACAGCAACAGCTGCACTGCTGCTGCTACCGCCCTTATGGGAGCAGGCATGTGCAGTAACATGTTCACGTAGACCTTCAACAGGTGATGTAGCTGACCTACGTCCATGTGCCCGATGCCTCACTCCCACCAGATGTTCCAGCACAGACATTCCATGCTCGATGATTGACATGCCATGGTCAAGGACTCCCACCATGTCACCCAATCGTCTATCCAAAACATCTGCAAGATGATGGTGTGCATTTGCAATTGCCTAGATGTTGTCTGTTAATGAATGGATAGCAGCCCTCTGAAGCCTCAGACCTTCTCTTTTGTGCTGTTCAGCACGCGCCTGTGCCTCCATTACAGCCCAAAACATGCATCTGGTGATGGCAGCTGATGTGCTTTGTCTCACAGGGGCATGTTGGCCAGAGATCCTGCTACGAGCAGTGCTGGGCACATGCCTGTGTGGGACATCGCCAGTCTATTGACTGGGATCATGGTGTGCAGGCTCACCTTCCATAGTCACCACACTTTCCTGTTCCATGCTACCACCCATCAACTCTCCTTCCTGTATGGCCAGTGGTGATGGGGTATGTGCAGGCAGGGCAACTGTGTGCGAGGAAGAGGGGAAAACAGGTGGAATGGCAACCAGTGGCACAGATTCAGCCCCTGACAACCCTGCCTGTGCCTCAATCATACTATCATCATCACTGCTAGAGTCTGTGGGGACACTAACATCAGGTGGACCGCAGGAGGGCAATGCACCTACATCAACACCTGTGAGGGGAAGACAAGAACTGTACATTATAATTTATACCAGACACACACAGACAGACAGAGACACACGCAGACAGAGACACACACACACAGACACACACACACACACACACACACACACACACACACACACACACACACACACACACAGACACAGACACACACACACACACACAGACACACACACAGACACACACAGAGACACACACACAGACACACACACACACACACACACACACACACACACACACACACACACACACACACACACACACACACACACACACACACACAGACACACATGCTACATGCAGGTGATATGGCAGATGGCATTCAGCTTAGACAATTATAGTTTCAGCTTAGACAATTATAGTGGTAGTTATTATACATCCCTGAGTTGCACACAACAGCATGCATGTGTTATTGCAGACGGCATGCACCTTACACAATTATAGTGTGATTAGCATACATACCTGTATTGCAACATTTGTGTTAGTAGCCTCTGCCCCATACCTGCAACACAATGAATGCACTTTGCACCATTGTACCTCACTGCCATGGTGTGTGCAACATACACCACATGTTAACAGACCATCACTGACCTTTGTACATCTGCCACTGATGATTTGTGTTGGCCACCGCCCCTATGTGTGAGGACATGAGCAGTAGGGTATGTCAACTACATACTATGTTTGCCTGAGCCCTAGCTTGCATATCTCCCCCAAAGCAGTCTATGTCTGTTCAACATTATTCCGCCTTTCCCTGAGCTGAGTGTAGATATTGTGCATGTGGCTGTACACACATGTTTGACATGGCTGTCCCAACTTTGCAATGGTGCCACAGACCAGCACAGATTTACAGTACACCGGCCTGCTGTGTGGCGCATGACCTTGCCAATCACACATAGTATGACATGTCTTCTGCTGATGTGTTGAATGACATGCATACATGTTTAACACAATGGTGTCTTTTCCAATCTACAGTATGGTAATGGTGTCCCAATGCAGGGATGTGTTATACTAACATGAGCCTTCAGCTGATGCAATGTTGTCTGTCCACCCTACAAATATGCAGGGACATACTGCACATTGAGCTGATGTGCATAGCCATTGCAGGGCATCATGTGGTTTCACAATTGCTATGCAGTGTGAGCTACTGACACTTTTCATAGCCATGACTATGTTCACATACAATACATATCTAATGTGGAATGTAACCATCATCGCTGAGGTGTATGCACAATAAACCCCAATGTGGAATGTGTGACACAGGTTACAGAAGGGTATACGGATGACACCCCTGCACATCTGCAACCATATTACTGATGCCTGGCAACTATGACCACACATGGCTAACATAGCAGTACTCTGTGTCCCACATGCCATCTGTGTACCGCACACACATGAGGAGCAGGCATGACAGTAATGTCTGACACCAGCAAGGTGAATGTACTGTATCTGTGGCTTGATGTGGATGTATGTGTCTGTTGTTTAACACATGTATGTATTTGGATACTGTATATGTGAATGCATCCATGTTGTGACACACTCAAGATGTTCAATACATGTTATGTGGTGGTTTCATGTTATGCCTACACAAGCTGTGCACAGGCCTGTATGATGTTTACTGTTTCACATCTGCAATATCACCATTACACAAAGGCCATAGTTGTATTGTGTTGAGCCAATGTACAACAGGGTGTACACACATGTACATCACTTCTACTGTGTGTGTTGCTTCATGTCTCTGGCCATCCTCCATGGCCATGTGTACACATGTTCAGTCCAATGGTTGTGATGGCCATCTTAGTTCACATGTCAGTGTTATCCCATATGACATACACCCATAGATGTCATATGTTCCACTGAGGACAGGGTTATGCAGACAAAGGGTGATATGTATGGGATGTAAGACATGTTTTGCAGGATAGTTGAGCAGTGTTGCAGTCAGCCCACTACATGTCATGAACAGGTCTGATAGCACATGACATTGTGTAACACTCATAGCAAGGGTATACTCCACAAGGGTGTATCCTGTGGACCAGTCATACTCCAGCTCCAACACATTTAGAGTGTGTGCACACATATGCTCTCGGTACAGTACTGTTTGTATTCCCAACATGTGTAATGCTGATATGTAGTAGCTGTCCCTAAAGTGGAACACATCTCCACCATTGTATTCACTGTTGTCCACGCATCTGGCAATGACAGTTTGGAAGGTTTAGTGTAGGTGTTTCATATAGTCTTCAATTGTTTCACATAGGTAAACAGTGTGATGCATTGCAGGTCTGACCTGTGTCCATTAACAGGACCATCATACATTATGTGTACGTGTGTTATGGCAGATAGCATGCAATTAATATGTTTTGTGCATTGTCAAGCCTGGTAAATAATAACAATTTCACCTGACACAGGCTGCTGTCACTGCAAAATGCCAGAGGTATTTAAACAGGAGTGTCACAATAGTAACATCATTATCCACACCTGTGTGATAGCTACAGGGTGCAATGTCCATGTTAGCACTTAAGCCAGGACATACTATGGAGTATGCACATCTGTGCATACATAGAGTAGCAGACTATAGCATGTGGCATGTGTGCATACATGCCTTGCATATGATGTTACATTACATATTGCATAGTAACACATGTAACTATGTGAAATATAGCTTTGTTTTATGTGCAGTAGTGACTTACCAGGCAACTCCAGGCTCAGTGGTTGAGAGACACCAACCTCCACAATACCAGCTAAAGCTTGTGGATGGAGGTCTGCAGGTGTCCCCAGGTTGGCCAGTACCTCCTCGGTACGTGTGAGTGGGGGCTGGGTGAGTTGCCCCCCTCATGTTGCACCTTGTTCCCTGGTGATTGCATTAGCATGCTGTTTCGCCCATCTTATCAGGTCAGTGCAGTGTTGGTGCACCTGCTGATAGGTGCGATTGTGACCACCAACATCACTTACCCTCCTGCAGAGTTCCTCCCACAGGGCATCCTGGTACTGTGCATCCTGTGGCACATGGCTGAAGAGTGTTGTGTAGTTGTCGAGGAGGTATGGGATGAGGACCTCATCCTCCAAGCAGCTGTATGCCGGCAGTCTGCTATGTGGCATACCTGGAAGACATAATGATTGAGACAGGTCACAGTAACTCGCAGAGAACTACAGCAGTACAGCTGAACATACATGTGTATCACATTCATTAAGATTACAAATACATCTTTGCAAATCTACATGACACTAACACCACTGACATGTATAAGTCACACACATTTGACACCTACTGGTGATGTGTGTGTCATGTGATGACATTGCTCATACACCATGTGGATGCTGTCTTGACGTGGGCATGTCTGTTTGCCTGTAGTGGTGTCTTTACCTATCAGCACATGCCTGGCTGTGTTCACATTAATGCAATCCACCTTAATGCTGTGTATATGTCACATATATAGTCATACATAGCCATTAGAGACATGACCTGTGACCCTGTAGACTCGCAAGCATGCATGTGTTTTGCCATATACATCTACATGGCACTGTACAGCTGTGTAGCATCCTGCCATGTATTGCCTGTGTTGCACATGTGTAACACATAGGAGAATAGCTTGCCTCATGGTATTTGCAGGGTTGGATATCAACTATAACATGTATGGTCATAGTGATCTAGTAGGCTATATGCCCTGGGCCATTTATGAGCCTAGGCAGACAGGTTACCTAGCTGTAGACAACAGACAGGTAAGTTTCAGTGGCCAGTTCAAGCAGTGCCACAGAACTGATACACATGGTTACTGATATATTTGGCATGCGGTCATCACACCATGTCACAGAGACGGACGATATGCAGCTTCACTGGACAGGGATGCATAGTATGACAAGAGTATGTTAAGTGTATGGGACAGAGATCTGTCAGGCATGTTGTGATCCTTGTACTAGAAAAGTGAATGTCCATGACGCATGTGTTTATTTGGGATCAGGATGTGTTAAGTGTAGCATGTCCAACACTTCTGGGTTGGATATGGCTTTATTCAGGGTAGGATGCATGCTACATAGTACAGCTCGTGATTTGGAAGGGCAGTGTAGGCCATCTACACATGGGCAATAAACCTTAAAGGAAATATGTGATCTATTATGGGTCACATGGGTGTTGAGTATGGCTGAGCAGTTATCTCTATATTCCTGGATGGCACCCTGTCATGATTAGTGGTGCCACATACGACTACCTGTCTTTTGTGGTGATGTAACTATCAAAGGGAAGTACTGTCCAGCTGCATCCCATACACACAGTTGCCATTGTGTTGACCGCTGCCTAGGTGGTAGTTAATGGGTACAGGGTTTTGTAACATAGGGGATGACAATGTAATACTTAGCTGTCAGATTGTGGCCATACATCATACACCACACATCTGACACAATAAGGCCCTTCTGTATGTTGAATGCAGCACACATTGAGTCGACTATTGCTCCTAGTTCATAGTCATTTGCAAACATTAATAGGCTGATACCTTCTGTGTTAGTCTGTGTGGTATAGATAACAAAGAGGGGGAGTACCAGGAATGAACCCTGTATTAGTGTGGCTAGCACAGGTTTGATGTGCGTGTATTAGTCAGACACCTTCTGTAGTGTTGGTTCTATCAGCAGTCCAGTTGCCAACCACTCCTGTGGCATAGGAATATACACCTAGTTTACTGAGTGTAGCTGGAACACAGTATGGGTGATGGTGTCCTACGACCTGGCTAGGTCATGATATGCAGTGTGAATCAACCCTGATGTCATCTACATCTGTACCGAGTACATCAAATACATTGAGTACGGTTCATGGCCGTACAGACCAGACTCAGCAGAGTGGATGTGCACTATGTCCCATTATCAATGGTGTCTCCCCCTTTGTGGGGTGTGATAACTGTTGCTGTGCACCATTCGGTGTGTACACAGCCTGACATGGAGCTATGATTTAACATGATATGTATGTGGATAGCTGAATGTTCTTACATTTGTGCAGGATACACCCTGGGATGTTGACAGGTCCCATGAAAGCTGTATGTATGGCTTTAGAGAGTGCAGCTTGTACCTGCATAGTCGTTAGTACAGGGACCCTGTAGTTTACATGGATATATTACTAAGTGTACCTGTTGGGGGGGGGGGGTAGGAGTGGATTTAGGTTCTCCAAGACCCTATCTGGATGAACGGGTGCTATTTCTGTAGGTGCAGTACTTCCGATGCCATAGTGCTCTGCAGCATGGCAGGTCTTGTTGTTACCATCCCGATTAATGACACAGCTATAGAATGCTCTGTGCTTAGTCTCATAATATGTGGCTGATTAGTTTCACAGTAGCTTTGCGTGGTTTTATATGGTGTATCTGCATCTTACTGAGGCTGACCAGGGACCATCTACACTCATGTGTGTTCACTCTTGCAACAGTTACTACCTTCTGTGGTACAGTTTAAAGCATGGTACCACCAGTTTGCCTACTTGTTTGTGTTGGGTTGAATCCTGGTTCTCTTTCAATGGCACAATCACTGCACATATGTGACTGCTTAAGGTTCATTTGTGTAGGATTCAGCATTTGTACATGCATTGTCCATCTGCATGGGTGCCATAGCACTCACCACTCTGCTCTTAGGAAACATAACATTGGCATTGGAGATTAACTATGTGTAGCAGACTGTTAGCCCTGTTTGTGTGACTACTGTGATCCAGGTCAGTGGGGTCGATGGAATCCAACATGCATTGAGTGCAGGTGTTGGTACATGAGGAGTCTTCCCAGTTCATAATGGAATAGTTGAGGGTAGCCATTATTATTGTTCTGTCTCAGACCTAATCTTCCCCATTACATCACATTATGACAGTTGGGAAGTCTGTGGCCTGGTGGGTGATCTGTCTCAAGTTGCATTTTGAATTCCACTTTGGCACAAAGGTAGTTGGTTAGCATAATGAATCTGATGTTATGCAAGTACAACTAGCATGGGGGTGTACATATCCTTCAGGAATATGGACACACCTGTGGCCTGTGTGTTCCAATAAAGGATAATGGGCAAGAGGTGAGGTATGTGTTATAACATGGTCATGCAGGTGTGCTCTCCAGAGTGTTGAAACATGTCTCAGCCACTGCACAGGTATGTTCTCCATGTTAGGGATTGACATATGTGTGTCTGTATAGTGTTTCTTGAATGTATCCTTGTGTAGCGAGACCCACAGTTTATTTCTTGGCTGTCGCTGTAACAGCAGTGGACCCTCACTTAAACCGTGCATGATGAAGGCACTATAGGGTAAGCATGAGCCGTAGGCAGTATCCAGATTCCCAGGGGTGACAGGTGCAGGCCCTGTTTGGCAAAGCATCATGGTCTGTCATCCATGTTATCCCAGAATGACAGATACTGGATACCCTTTGGCATGCACCACTACACTAGATAATTGTGGAATACAATCCTTTTGTCCCTGTACTGCAGTATCATTCTGGCCAATGGCAGAATGCTACTCAGACCTTGGGACATACCTGCATGGGCTACAAGACCTGCCAGTTCCTACATGTGTTTCCATGCAGTCAAGGCTACTGCGTCACAGGTCCTGCTCAACAACACGGAATATGCTAGAGCCATGTGTATAGTTCAAAAGGTGGTCTGAGTGTATCAGTATGTGGCTAATCATGGCAGACAGGCAGCTGACAGTATGTATGCCCTCATATAGGTTGATGTGTAACATAGTGCTAGAGTTTGCATTCACAAGTGAGTACGTTGGGCATGTTTCCAGTCATGTGTTCAGAGGTGTGGCACAATTATGCAAACTATGTCATACAGTTTGTGTATTTCGGTGTCTGTCTCTTCCTGCTTGGGGGGGGTGGGGTCACTTGTTTAAGACGCATCTGTGAATGAATGTGAATTCTGGTAGTGTGTGGGTGTCCTTACTGTGTTCTGGTAAGGGTATGTGCTGGTTGTGTTGATGAGCTGCATGTGTTAACCTACACCTCATGACTGTCCAGTCCAGTCAAGGCTGTAGATTGGGCTGTCTTCCAGCTTACCCCTGTAGGTGCATCCCAAACAATGTGCGGGGTCTGGTGTTAGGTGGGTCTGGCAGTGTACATGGCATAGAGATTACATTCCCCCAGGATGGCCACATACACAAAGCTGACATTAGTATACATGAGTAGCGGACTAGTGGACATGCCTGTATGAGCAGTCAGTACTACAAGTACCAAGTACTGTATTTATTTTATGTATTGACTATGAAGATGGTTTAGACAGTCATGCTCACATGTAAATATTTGTGTTATGGACGTGACAACACTGGCTATTACGGAAACATTGTAGCTATCTTTAGCAGCAATCCTCCTCTGAGGAGCACATCACATCCTGTTAGCTGATTACAGATGATGCAAGTGTCTATTTCCTTCTCCTAGTATATACTCACATATCCACCAGGACCATGAGCTCTGTTGGACACATATACCCACTCTCCAAACAGAGTCACATATCAATAGCCTCTGATGCCACTATCAACATGATCAGGATATAATCAGATAGTGTAAGCCAACACCTATGAAGCGGCTGTTACACATGGGCAGCGGTCTCCTACATCTTACACTCCTACTGCAGATGTTACACTGGAGTTAAAGATGATATGCAATCTGTTTCATTACCACTGCTGTGCACTACCTTACATACAGTATGTGCAGGCGGCTGTTAGGTTGGAAATGAGAGGTTGGACTACACAAACCTGGTAGTTCAACCAGTGTGTCTGTACTCTCAATATCCACTCTATGTAGGTGTGCACATAGCCATTTGGCCCAGCCCTGTAACAAGGGTCATTACACAGTTGCATAACATGTACACATGCACAGCTGTTATTGCTTACAAACGATAGTAGAGAGGTGGATATTACATGTGTTATGTGCATGGATAGTTACCTGGCTCTTCCAATTATTTTTGCCATCATGCTGCTAACCCGTCAGATGAGTACTAATGCTATGTATCCTGCCATTGAGTATTGTAATTGCCAATAGACTTAACTACTGTTTGCATAACATAACAGAACTGCTATGTAGAATAGAATACAGATCTGCCTAGAATGCACACCATATTTGCACAGTAAGCCCACCTTTAACATATTCATATTACTTATACATCCATACATATGTCGACTGTTACAATATATCGACATATACTATCCCCAGTTATAGCACATACTTGTTGGACCAATCCTTTCACTGACAGTGGCTGGAAGCAAATTGGTGGGTTCCAAGCCCAAATCATCCCTTGTGGTGTATGCGGAGTGTGCCGTGTGACCTACAGCAGTACAGATATAGAATACTACAAGCATTACAACTGCTCAACAACACATCGCTGCAAGATAGCTATTTCCACTATATGCATTGATTACACTGTAATTCTTACAGTACAGGTACTACATACACAGACATAATATATGTTATACATACCGTCTTAGTAATCAGAGGTGTTATTAACTAGTATAATACTCATTTTCAGTTCGTCTTTCAGTGTTTTGTACTGTCCTACAGGTAGATACAGATGGTTTGAATGTGTGACAAGGCAACCTTTTATAGTTACAGATCAGTAACATGTGCTATCCTGATGATCAGTTGGTGTTCCTAAGTAGCTAATTACATGCACATCAGCTGCGCTGCTACTGCCTTAGCCAATACCATGGCTACAGTGGAGTATAACTGTGTACTCCACTTGGACGTTGTCCCTTTGCCTTACATGTGAGGAAGACAGCGTGGAAGTTTTGTTTGGAATCTATTGCAACAGCTGTATGGAGATGGACAGTAATATATTGTGTGTAATGCCTAGAGGATTTGGTCTAAATGTGAGTACTGCCGTTATATTTCTGAACATTGCTACTTGTGCAGGGTTTGTCTGTACCTAATACTTCTGCATATGTTTCAGTCTGGCCAGGTTGTTTGACCAGCTCAAGGTTGCATAGCTGTGCATATAATGTTTGAGGGTTTACAGTGTGCTTAACAGACATATTTAGTTTGGTGTTACTGTGTATCATACTGTGCTGATAATCAGCACTCGGTAACACGTCCTGGTGTACGAACCTTTCAACCCTCTGAAACAGGATTAGTTCATACTAACCCTGTTACATCAGCAGCTGTTCAATTGTATAACGGCAACTATTTCACATAGGGCTATGTTAGTGTGTCTGTCTCCAAATATGTTAAGGTTTCAGCAGATGTTGTACAGTAGTTAAATAATTGGTTACGGTATGACAGTATGTATTGATGTAATTATTTTGGTTGTGGGGTAGATGGTGGGTGTACATAGCACATGCAGGTGTGTAGGAAACCCTTTTATACAATGTCTATATGTGTGTGGGTGTTCTTTCCCTATGTGAACACCTATCCCTTAGTGGACTAATACTATTCTAATTTCAGGTCGATTCATTAAGGCACTATTAAATGCTTCCTGTATAGCATGCAGGTACTGTTAGTCCTTCAATCCTTTTGTCAATACATCGGAATGTAATAAAGTTTTGCAAAATGAAAGCTGTCTGTGTAATTCTGTCATGGATATTTGCAGTCATTGCAGTTGTTTTGGTGACTGTGTCCATAGAACATATTTGTAATAGTGTATTGGCATATACTCTTCATATGTTATGTTCATATTGTTGGGGGGGGGGTGATTTGTGATTGCTATGGTCCATGTTATACTCAGATATGACCACTTTGGATGCAGTGTACATACATGTATGTATGTGTGTGTGTGTGTGTGTGTGTGTATATATATATATATATATATATATATATATATATATATATATGTATGTGTGTGTGTGTGTGTGTGTGTGTGTATATATATATATATATATATATATATATATATATATATATATATATATATATATATATATATATATATGTATATGTGTGTGTGTGTGTGTGTATAGATATATACATTATTGCATACGTTTATCTGTACCTCCATAGATGTGTAGATATTTTTAACCTATCTACATATATATATATATATATATATATATATATATATATATCTACATATATATTTATATATATATATATATATATATATACACATATATACGACCTGTATATATCGACATGTCTCTGTGTATCTCTCTCTCTCTCTCTCTCTATATATATATATATATATATATATATATATATATATATATATATATATCTATATATGAGCATACACCTTTAATTGGGTACATGGCGGGTTGTCTTATTTCAACACATTCCTCCCTTTTGTGTTTTAACCTGTCGGCATACACTACTGGGATAGGTACATCCCAGGTAGCTTACTGTTAGGTTACTCTGAGGATGGAGTACATGGTTGCGGGTTCCGCTCCTGGAAGGTGTTATTATTTTACCTCTCAGAGTAGGCACTGGTAGGGAAAGTGTGAATAATGCACATTTACATGGTTGTGAGCATGTTTGCCCGTGGTCTGCGTGACATTAAGCAATGGTTAAACGTGTGAAGCGCTTCTCCGTTTACCACGTTTCAGCACCACTTACCATCGCACAAACACGTGGAAACCCACTTGCAACTGCTTAAGAGTGCTTTAATCCACCTGCATCTAGAAGCCCTTATTCTGGCCCTCAAATTAACCCTTGCAGGTCTTGAACCTGGGACCATGAACACCACAGTCACTGACTTTACCACAAAGGCATCTGAGATATGTACAAATGTTATGATGTTTAGAATATACATTGTACTACAGACATTCCTCACTACTGAAAACAAATTTGACAGTCATTTGGTGTACATATCTCTGATACATGTTAATGTTCATATGTTTGTGAAATTAGGTGTTGCAATGTAACATGACAGGGTGTATTATGAATGAGAAAGATTCTTGCTTTGTGTCCTTTTTATATTGTTCCCATACTCCATGTATGCCCCTCCAGTTCACTTATTGGACATCCGACCCAGGCCCTCCTTGATGCATGTTTGCATTACCCATCATTCCTCCCCACCCCAATCTTCACATACACAACCACCCCTTCTATGGTAAATTAGGTTAATATTAATTGTTATAATACCAGAGTTGCATGTGTTTTGTGTACACTCCAATTCCTTTGGAGTGATTCTGTGTCACGAAGTGTGTTCATAGATGTTTATAAATATGGCTATTGATGTAACTGTATAAGATATATATATATATATATATATATATATATATATGGGTCCCCTACTATTTACCGAAACGTCGATTCGCAGACAAAGAAATCACCGACACCAAACGACCGACAACGCAGTTGACCGACACGCTGGAATCCCGACAGCCGGAAGACCGACAAGGGGAATGTGTAAGCGCGACCTGGTAAGTATGCAATAGTGAGGGATTTAGGAGTAGGGAGCGGACAGGTAAGTGTGCAATAGTGAGGGATGTAGGGTTAGGGTGTGTGATAGGTGAGTGTGCGGTAGTGTCGGAGCTTGGGGTTAGGGGTGGGTAAGTGAGTTAGGGTTAGGGTGCAGGTAGGGAGGTGTCTTGGTAGTGTCGAGCTTGGGGGTTAGGGGTGGGTAAGTGAGTTAGGGTTAGGGTGCAGGTAGGAGAGTGTGCGGTAGTGTCGGAGCTTGGGGTTAGGGGTGGGTAAGTGAGTTAGGGTTAGGGTGCAGGTAGGGAGAGTGTGCGGTAGTGTCGGACCTTAGGGTTAGGGTTTGGGTTAGGGCTAGTGGATATGTCCTGTAGTGTACTGTGTTGTTTACATGTAGTGTGTCAGTGTTATGGTGTTCGGTGTTTTGCGTTGTTGGTACTTTGTGTTGTCGGTCGTTTGGTGTCGGTGATTTCTTTGTCGTGAATCGGCGTTTCGGTAAATAGTAGGGACCCATATATATATATATATATATATATATATATATATCTATATATATATACATATATATATATATATATATATATATATATATATATATATATATATATATATATATATATATATATATATATGCAGACATCACTTGTATATATTTATATACATATATATATATATATATATATATATATATATATATATATATATATATATATTTCGTATTAATTTGTAACAGTAGTACATATGTAGACTGGAATGTGTTGGTTCACAAACTACAGTACATTGCAATGTACTATACATATGTACACAAAGTGACTGTCCCATTTGTGATCATTACAGTGAAATGCATATGGTATAAGGTGTAGTGTCAAGACCATGAAACATGTGTACACCTCAGTTGGCTTAGTGGTAAGTCCCATGACTATAGTGTGTATGGCCCAGGGTTTGACATCTGCAATGCTTTACAAATGTTTTTTACTGGAGAATAGGGCTCATTTAAGCAGTTGTAAGCATGTTTAAAAGTGTTTGTGTGACATTATAGCAGCGGTTAAACACAGTTATACAAACTTTGTAACATATAACCTGTGTGCACAAACATGGCTACATCCACTAACTACTCCGGATATATACATGTCAGTGACGTATAATCTCACTATGTGCTGACATAACATTACACTCTCTGTTGACTGTACTCTCCAGCACACATGGGTTTATATGGGTGTTTTGAATGTTTATTATACAGATGATTACTACCTATATATGAAAGCTGTGGTTAAGGTATACTTTTGCACATGATAAACATCCCTGCCTTTATCGGGATTGTAACATCGAATGCACAGATACTATGCAGATGTTGTAACCATTACACTATTGACATTAACGTTGCTTCTGCCTATTTCCTATTTAGATGACTTTTATGTGTAAGCTAGGCTAAGCAAAGGGCGGAGGCCCCCAAACTCACTGAGCTTCATGTACTCTTGAAATAACATATAACAAATGTACTGTGAGACAATACATTACATTCCTAACTACATTAGGCATAGCCCCTCACTGACACACTTCAAGGGAAACCTTGTTGTGTGAATGGGTAACAGACTATACACCCCTGGGATTATGTGTCCCAGAACCATACAGCCAGGGGGTGGGGGAGCCAGTCTAATTTGATAAATGGAAGACCTGTTGGAGGAATTGAATGGTGTTGAATTGCCACATTAACATGCCCTCTTTAGATCACTAAGTGCCCCTATCACCCTATACAACCCCAGTCTTCAACAGCTTCCAGCAACTCTGCCTGGAACTGCTTCATTGGCTATGCTTGACAGAGGGTCGTTTACTTCATCAATGGTGCGGAGAAGGCCAACACGCTGTAGCTATGCTTCTAATTACCCTTGGACAGATAAGTAATAGGCTATCTAGTGAACCTCTAATGTGCAGGCCATCACAGCCATAATATGTAAATAAACAGATCTTCAGATCACAATATACAGTGCGAAATCACCATGCAGTCAGGAAACAGTTGAGTACAGCAAGAACATACAGAACACTGATACTTAGTCACTCCAAAAGCTGATCTTGGAAGCTAGAAGACTTGTATAAGTTTAAGGCTTTATATTGCTTACCAGTAGGTTACCTACAGGGGAGATGAAAAACAAGCACAGATGGGGAACATGCATCCAATGATACCATACCAGCCTATGTGTCAGCTTTATAGGCTTTGGAATACTGGCCAAGGCTATTGGCACCCCCATGGTGCCTTATTTAGGAGAGTTTTGAATGTGAATACCAGCTCCGTAAACAGCACAATAGCAGATTCAATGAGGATTATGTTACTCAACACCAGGGATTGTGATCACAACATGCATGCACTCACAGCACTCCTCAGGATGGACAACTTCAACATCTGTGCATTAACTGAAATCTCTCTTAAGGCTCCTGAGAGCACACCAGCACTACCAGACTACAACCCATACCACACATTTCAGCCACAGAACATGGAATGACAGACATGGAGGGGCTGTATCCATATTCATCAGGGATACATACACCTCCAGGTTGGTGGGGCAGCATAATACCTCTGTGATCATCCATGTGCAGCTAACATCAGCCACAACTGCAATGTGGAATGTGGCCTGCTACGGATCACCCTCCATGACCCAGGACCTCCACACCACCTACCTGGAAACAGTGGAGAACAATAAAGTCCTAACGCACACCCTGGCATTGGTTTATGTCAACTACCATACCATTGACTGGGAAACGTACTCTGGTACTCACTTCCAGGCCCAGCACTTCCCGTAATGTATCACCTCATATGCCCTGTATCAGACAGTAACCTCCCTAATGTAGGGTGGAAACTACTAGGTGTGGTCATCACCAACATGGGCAACAGGTGCACCACAGTGGAGGTTAACCGGTCACTAGTTAGATCTGACCATAAACTATTCACTCTTTCCACACCCTAGTATCTCCCCCACCCAAGGATACCAGTGTATACCTTTCCTACATCTAAATATACACTACTAGTGACAGGGGTGGGGGGGATTCACAGGCCCCACACTAAGGGGAAACACTGCTCAAGATACAGACAGATTTACAGATGCAGTCTATAAGCACCTACATGGATGTATGGATCGTGCCATCACTGGTAAACCAAGTCTCACTCCTCCTAGACAAGGACACTGGTCTGGTGGACCTCTGCAATAAACAGGCTATACTACAGAAGTAGGACAGTGTTCCAGACACACAGCAAATCCCACTAAGGGCAGACATCCATGACCACTATTAGTATGTTATCATCCAAGGCTAACATCAGCAGGAGAATAAGCAAGGATTCAAAAGATAACCACAAAGTCTTCTTTCGCTATGTCAAGGATCTACGTGATGACACACAGATTTGCACTGTGCCGGTGAAATATAGCACAAAATATGTTAACTCTACTGATATCGCCAACATCCTAGCAGATACATTTGGTGCATACTTCACCCCCTAAAGAGCCCACAACACTACCCAAAAGGTACAGTATCCCAACCATCAGAGACACACAGGTGGAAATGGCCCTCTAAAACAGCAGAATACAGCATCAATGGAGGCAGATATTGACCCAGACTGCATCTTGCAAACTGTACAAGACAACCTGCCCCCCAACTAATTAAGCATTTCTACCTCAGCCTCTCCACAGGCTACATGCCCATACAATGGTGCGTGGCAACGGTTATTCTACTCCATCAAGGTGGAATCACAACTGACCATGGTAACTACTACCCCATAAGCCTGACTAGCCTGGTCTGCAATGGTATGGTTCGCATCCTCATGGCACTCATTAACAATGACATTGGTAACCTCCAACCATGTGACTCAACCCAGGTCAGCTTGGTTGCGTGCAGTTCATGCCTATTGAACCTGTTTGACATCTTACATGCGGTCACTAAGACATTAGATGATGGGGGAGGTGGTTCAAACATACTACCTTGACCTCACCAAGGCTTTTAACACCATGCCCCACTCAGGTATTATTGATAAACATACCAGCCTGTACATTCCCCCATACATCACAGGTTGGATTGCCAATGGGCTTACACACAGAACCCGCATGGTATGACTAGTGGTCTCCAGGTCCAACTCTTGAACAGTCATGACTGGTGTCCCACAGGACTCAGTCCTGGGAGCACTACTCATAGGTTTATAGGTTGGTACTAGGCTATCAGCTCTAGGGCCTATACAAGCCTAGCCATAACAATTCCCTGGCTATTTCTTCCCACACTATTTACTTCCCTGGACCCCTGTCTAGCAGGGCGGCTGACATGATCCCCGAGATGAATTTCCTTTCTCCCATCCAGTCATCAAGGTTCCTTTTGAAGAGGGCCAAAGAAGCGCTCTGCTTGACATGTATGGCAGTCTATTCCAAAGTCAGGGGAGTCTCTGGGTCAGGAACCTATCCCTCCAGCATGTTTTGTTTATTGTGATGACAAGATTTAGATCCCTGGAGTGTGTGGCTCAGAGGGATTGGGATTTCTTTAAGTGTAGCATGTCCAACAGCTCTGGGTTTGACATGGCCTTGTATGTTAAGCAGAGAGCACCTCGGAGTAGATGATATACAACAGAGTATAGCTGAAGATTTTTAAGGTGGTCAGCATAGGGCATCTGCTTTAGGCCTGTGATTTTTTAGTGAGGAATTTCTGTGGCATTTCCAGTTGTTCCAGATGTCTTGAGAGGTACATACCAAATGGGGCATTGTATTCTATAATGGGTCTAATGAGGGATGAGTACAGTGGGACAATTACCTCCTTTTTTCTGGATGAAAAGCCATTAGTGATGAGGTGTGCCACATAGAAGGATTTCCTGACTGTTGTGGCAATGTGGTTATTGAAGGTGAGACCACTGTCCACCTGTGTCCCTAAGTCTCTTATCACACTTTCGGTGTTTAGTGTACTGCCACCTATGTGATAATTCATGGGCACATGTTTTTTCCCAAAGGGGATAACTATACATTTCTTGGCACTGAGCTTGAGCCCATGGCTCTGGCACCAAGCATCTGTTCCTGTAAGGCCCTTTTGTAGAGTATTCACATCATTTGGGGATTCAATAATGGCTCCCAGTTTGCAGTCATCTGCAAACTTTGTTAGCCAGAATCCCTTAGTGTTGACCTGTACTTCAGAGAAGTAGATGCCAAACAAGAGAGGTCCCAGGACTGAACTCTGAGGTACTTCACTTGTCACTTGTCTAGAGCTGAATTTGGAGTCAGCTACTTTTACAGTGTGGGTTCTGTCCGTAAGCCAGTTGGCAACCCATCAAGTGACATAGGGATTAATGCCCAGCTTAGTAAGTTTATCTATGATTCCAGAGTGGGGGGTGGTGTCAGAGGTATTGGTGAGGTCCAGATAGGCTGTGTGGACTGCCCTACCCACGTCCATTGCTCTGGAGACTGATTCGAAGAAGTCATTAAGGTTCAGAAGACAAGATTGGCCCTTCACAAACCCAAACTGGGTGGGGTCCAGTGTTTTAAAGTTGCCAGTGTCTTTGTTTATAAGTTCCATGATAATACGTTTCATGGCCTTGCAGATCAGGCTCATCAGACTGATGGGGCGGTAGTTCCCAGGATCCAAGGTGGATACTCCCTTGTGGAGTGGGATAACTGTAGCTGTGTGCCACTCAGTGGGCACAAAGCCTGAGGTGAGGGTATGATTAAACATGACTTAGGTGAGGTGCCAGTTCATTTTGTAGTTCATGTAGTACATAGCCCGGGATGTCATCTGGTCCCATGGATGCTGTATTCTTAGCTTTGGAGAGTGCGTTTTTTACCTGTGTGGCAGTTATTACCAGAATTTGGCAATCTTCCAGTATTGAGATGGGCCATTTAGGGGGTGAGAGGGGGATGAAGTTGGCACTGAATGGATCTGCCAGGATATTGGCAATACCCTTGGGATCAGTACATGTAATGCCATTCTGTTGTAGCTCACAGCAGATCTGAGCATTGCCATTTAGATTCTTGACATAGTTATAGAATGCCTTGTGAGTGTCTTTGGAATCTTTAGAAATTTTATTTTCGTAACTAGCTTTGGAATATATGTCTCAGAGATATAGGCTGACACAGGTGGACTATGGTAGACCATGTTTGGCAATGACTGCGAACTGAGATCCATGATTGATATTCCAGCTGACACGGACATCCCTCAAGGGGCCACGCAGAGAACATCACAGGGTGCCAATGACACGGCCTCTAGCCAAGTGCCACTAACTGCATGGTCATTCCAATGTGTTATTGGCACCCACATATTAACACATAAGTGGCAGCCACTTTAATACAGACGAGGTAATGGGGTATCTGGGGACTAAGGTATATAGTGATCTCCCCTTTGACAATCATATCTCCACAGTAGTTAGGACATCCATCTATATAGGCCATCTGATTAATAAAGGATTCCCATCTAAACATACTGGGGTTATAGTGCCCTTTTACTCATCACTCATCAGTCCCATCATAGGGTATAATAACCCATGTGGGATGTACCTCAGAGGACACGTCCAACAGCTGGGGGTCCATGAATGTACCTCGCCAAGGGGAATACTGACCTCCAACATAAGGCCTATGCAGCCAGACTGAATAAACTACTGCTTTACTCAGTGGCGTCTCGTTTACCCAGAGAGGATCACCACGGGCCAACACAGCCATGTCGAACTCAGGCTTGATGGATATGCTCCACCTATGGGAATCCATGTCACAGTGAGCCACACACTGTAGTCAGCTGAACCTTGCCACAACAATAACTAAAAGATGCTGGAGGGACAGTTTCCTGTTGCAGACACTCCCCATACTTTGGAACAACATCCATAACTACATTATACAGAGCCCCTCACTAGCACTCTGCAAGAGAAACCTTGAAGGGTGGATGGGGAACAGTAGATGCACTCCAGGGATCCCGCTATTGGCTCTGCTCCACAGAGGGACAGTTAAATAATCAATGGGATGGCAAAAGCTGACACATTTTGGCTGGCCTTATGAATGGCCTCTGGCTGTTGGCCAAGTACCTACCTATGAATCTGTACATACAGTATCTGCTAATGCTGATAGCTTAATTTACTGTTCAGGTAACTTGACTTACCTTGTGCCAATGGCTGTTGTGTGTGCAATAGTTGAGGGCTGCCTATGTTGGATGCACACAGTAGACTGCCTGTACATGACAATTTACAGGTTGTCTTGTGTGTATGCCATACATTTTTACTGTGTGTGCAGGTGGAGAAAGGTGTCAGTCCCTAGGTGCCTACACTCAGTGTGTGTTCTATACGTTCCCTCTTTGCCAAGGCATGGGCATACTGGACACAACTCCGTCTGCCTACTGGGGCTGGCTCAGGGTATTTGTGGTCTGAGTACCTCTGTGCCTGTGGGGTCCTTGGCAATGGTGGTGGGCTGTGAGGGCCTTCTCCATTCTGTCCCTGCTGCAGCAGTTTCCGCAGGACCATATCGTGAAGCATGGCACACACTATGAAGATGTGGGCACATGTGCCTGGAGAGTACTGCAAGGCTCCACCAGATATGTCCAAGCAATGAAACCATGATTTTAGCATCCCAAACACATGCTTTATGATGATTATGGTTTGTGCGTGTGCCTCATTATGGGGTTCCTGCATGGGTATGTATGCATTTCTGATGGGAGCCATCATCCACGGTTCCAGTGCATAGCCAGCTTCCCCCACCAGGTGGCCATTTGGGATGTCCCCCCTGGCAAATAACCAATACAGCTGTGAGGCATGCCAGATGTGGGAGTCGTGATAGCTTCCAGGGCTGCCAGCACATACATCCATGATAATGCCCTGGGCATTGCACACGACCTTTTAGTTGATGGAGGGGTATCCTTTGCGGTTTATGTAGCACCTACCCTGCTCACCGTGTGGTGACTTGATGTGTATGTGCATGCAGTCTATTGCATACAGTACCTCCAGGTATTCTGCCACATAGTGGAAGAGACGTATATTGCTGGCTAACTCCTTCTGCATTCAGGGGAAGTATATGTGCTCATTGGCATGTGTTAATCTGGCATCCAGGAACTGGTGTAGTACCCTGGATGCTGATGCCTGTGAGATCCCCATGATATCCCCAGTTGGTCTTTGAAAGGTACCTGTAGCTAGTATTCTCAGGCTTACACATACCTTCGTATCTACTGGGATGGGTTCCCCTTTGTTTGTTCTGGCTCTCCAGATCATGCAGTCCCTGGTAGGTTACCCTGGGTCTGAACACTCTCCTCCTCTGGTGCCTGCGGTGGTTGTGTGCATCATCCTCCACACCACCTACAGTCTCCAACACAAGCTAGTGGATCAAAGCTATGGCAGCCCCTAACATGTATATAATAAAAGTTCCCTGTCTGTATACACCACTGGTGCAGAGTTTATGGGAATACACAAATGTGTGTGAGGTGCTTTCACACTTTATAATATTGTGCTATAGATGCTGCTGATGTAAGTGGGTGTGTATGAGCTATTCCAGCTGCTGTGTGTCTTAATTATGGATTTTGCAATGAGTACTGCAAGTGTGGGGCCTTTACTGTGGAGATCTACTTGCCTGCCTTGATTAATCTGTTGCCCTTTAATTCACTTTTAGACCTGGATCCCCTCCCATTATCAGGCATGCATCCAACTGCCGTCTTTCTTGTTTTGTACTTTCCCTACCCAGTCATGGCAAAATGTCCCTTGTAGCTGATATACTGCCTATCGGCTTTGTTCTGCTTTGACACTTTGCTGTTTTCTTTGCAGTACAGCCCCTTCCCTTCCCTATTCTGCAGGTAGCTGCTTGCAGCCTTGTTAGCTGTTGTCAATGGCCCACTGTTGGCTCCTAGGTGTTAATTAGTCATTTGTACTCCAATTTCACTGCTGCAGAATTTCCTTATTTCTTTCCTATATCCTTCCTGTTTCAGCTGCAGTGCGTGCTGCTCATACCCGTTTACCGGGTTTACATGCGTTTTCATCTCTGTTCACATGCATACTCGGTTACCTTGTGTACGCTCAGCTAAGCAGAGCTATGGGCAATTTGACACACCCCTGTCCTGAAGTTTTGCCTACCTAGGGGCAGACCAGTTTAGCAATGCTCCAATGTGCTTACAACAATGGCGACACACCCCTCTCTTTATGTCATCTTTATCTCAAGGGCACACCTCGATGTTATAACACTACACTGTGAGGTGCTTCCTTACACCAGCAGGGAATCTCCGATTCACTATTACTCCTCTCATTTGCATGGCATTACCTACTAATTCCCAGCTACTGTGCATAACACTGTCACTGCCCCTTAGCAACCCTTGCGCCATGAGTATGGTCTAGCATGCCTGCCATTGACTATAATGGGGAAATCCTGATATGTGTTTTTTTTCGGTTTTATTCTATATTTTTATATATTCCTTGAGATCCCTTTTGCGCACTGCTGCCCTGCGCTTCCACATCGCGATAGTGTGACTATATATATTAAATGTTAATTTTATATTTTGTACAATTTTTTTTTTTTTTTTATGCCAATGGCTATATATTTAGCCATTGGCATATATTAACAATATAATGTATGTGTTTGGTTGGCTGTCATGGCTCCAATTTTATGTTTGCAAAAATATAAACCGTTTTCTACGGTTTACATTTCTGCATGCTCACACTATGCCTGCACCACTTCCTGAATCACTACATACCTTCATTTGCATGCTACACTGCTGCACATGGGGTAATTAGCATACAAGGCTTGAGAGTTGTGCAGGTGTGGCGTATGCCGGTAGTGCATGTGGAAACAGCTCGTACCTGAATCGCTCGGTGGCCATCTTTGGTGTTAGAACGCCGACGCTACACCTGCACCTGGCACAAGCTTCATGAATCCCAGTGAATATATCAATTAATCATATTAAAAGCTTCCAAGTGCATTATACATTTAAACCACTTGGGGTAACCGCATTATATTTTAAAATAAAAACAGATTCCTTATAAAGCAACTTTTTCTTCACATCAAAACAATCAAAACTCTGGGATGCTTGTTCCAAAATAACACTGCTGCTGTGCAATGCTTCAGGATTGGGGGAAGAAGGAGGAAACAGATAATATTACAACCAATACCAGCACCTCTCTGTGCACTGTGGAGGGCCTAACCTGCTCAGAAGCAATCTCCTCAACCAGATTGTAACATCCTTTGTATTCTAACATATTTTCCACATGGCATTTGCTGTTTACAATATTTCACTAGAGAGCATTGCATTTAGACTAGACAGTTAGGAATGTCACTGATAGTGTTTTTTTTTTTAATCTGTCTAAGTAAAAGAGACCTCCAAAGCAGAAACACAAGCAACCTCCATCCCCCAACACAACCCAAATGACACATAGCCCACAGACTCAGTGTGCCACTCAACCACAACCAATAAGGCAAAACAACGTACCCAACACACTAGTCATAGGTGACTCTATAGTCAGGCACACTGATGTCCCACTCGCCAGGCTAAACAAGGAGAAGGTTACTGTCAGTGGTCTGTCGGGTGCCAGGATCTGCCACATAATCCACACCCTCAGGGCATTCCACAACAAGTACAAACATGACTCTGTCATTGTCCATGTTGTTGTGAATGACCTGAGATGTACCTCCCTGGACTACATGAAAAGAGACATGGAAGAGCTCTCCGATCTTGTAACCCAGGCAGGTATGACCCTAGCCCTGAGTACATTCTGCCATCACCCAGAATGATATCGCAGTACAAGGACAAAATGATGGATTTCAACAATTGGCTAAGCTTTTAGTGTCATTCTAACGGGATCCAGTATCTGTCTGCTTGTGATGACATGGTCGACAGACCATGATGCTTTGCCACAGATGGCCTGCACCTGTCACCCCTGGGATTCCAGGCACTGGCTAAAGCTCTTGCCACCCCTATAGTGCCTTTTTTAGGCAAGGTTCAAATGACAAATTCACTACTGTAAAAAGGAACAGGCAAGCAAAAACTGAGGGTAATGCTACTCAATGCTAGAAGTCTAAATCTCAAAATGCACTCACTCAAGGCACTCCTTAAAATGGAGAACATCGATATCTGTGCAGTGACTGAGACCTGGTTCAAGGCTCCAGAGAGCACCCCTGCACTACCAGGCTATAACTCATACCACACTTTTTGGCCAAGTAACCTCGACTGAAACACTAAAGTTGGAGGTGTGTCCATATTCATTAAGGATATCCACACCTCCAGGCTAGTTGCTCAGCATAATGCATCTGAGGTTATCCAAGTGCAACTAACTCTGGGCAAAACTGCAATCCATATTGTAGCTTGCTACAGATCCCCCACCATGCCCCAGGATTCTTCTTTTCTTGATGTATTGGAAAATATTAGGGTTAAACCACACACCCTAATAATGGGCGACTTCAACTACCCCACCATTAACTGGGAAAACTACTCATGTACCAATTCCTTAGCTCAATGCTTTCTAGAATTCATAAACTCCAGTGACCTGGATGAACTTATCCACAACCCTACAGGGGCAACAATATCCTAGAGCTAGTCATTACCAACATGAGTGACCAGTGTTCCACACCTGAAGTCAACTCCTTGTTGGTGCAATTTGACCATAAGCTAATCAATTGCCTTGATATCCACATCCCATCCTCAATCCCCATTAAGGAAACCACTGTAAAAATGTTCTCCAAAGCCAGCGTCATGCTTCTTAAGTCAGAAGTGGTGAACTTCATGACACACATGCAGATGGACAATACAGTTACAACTGCTGAATCCTACACAAATGCACTCTATAAGCACTTACACGAGTGCATGGATCGTGCTATCCCAAACAGAACCAAGCTGCTATCCTCCAAAAAAAAGAAGCCAATCGGGTGGTGCCCTGCCATAAACAAACTGTACAACAGAAGGAAGAAACTGTTGCAAAAGAGAGTAAAATCCCATGAGTCAGGAGCTCCCTGGTCAGCCTCAGTAAGAAGCTGAGATCCCTTATAAGATCCTCCAAAGCTAGCTACAAAAATAAAATTGCCACTAGTTCTAAGGACAACCACAAAGCATTACATAGCTATGTCAAGAATCTTGATGGCAACACCCAGATCTACTCTGAGTTACAGCACAATGGCACGAAAATTACTGAAGCATCAAGAAAAAAGGTCCCCTGCACGTAGGCAAATGCCAGGCTCCACACAGAAGAGTACAAAAAACAAAGAGCCAGCACAATTGACTTCAAAATTACTTTGTATTCATAAATACATACAGCAAACAGACCGGTTTCGGCTGGATAAACACAACCTTCCTCAGTGTAAGAAACACAAACAAATAGTATGCTGTTTAAATAGTATAAGGCCATTTCCCATTGGTAGAATACTCATAAATATTCATTAAGCCCTGGTGGGAATAAACCCCCTAACTTGATGATCCACTTTCTTTCTTTATTATTTAGAATATTATGCCAATCAGTTTTATTTAGTCGATTACCATGAATTACATCAATCACCATGAAATTGAACTGTGCAGTGGGATGCAATAAGTAATGTTTATGTAAAGCATTTGTCATTTTTTTATGTTTGATGTTACTTATATGTTCCGAAATCCGTGATCTTAATGGACGAGACGTCTGTCCTATGTAGAAAGCTCCACATTGGCAAGTAGCAAGGTAGACAACCCAATCATTGCTACAGTTGGCAAAAAAGCCTATATCATAAACCCTGGAGCAATTTCTACTAGAAAAAGCCTTAGCTGTAGTCACAAATCTACAATTCGAGCAGTGGCCACATGGAAAACATCCATATAAGGCTTTGCCTGACAGTGTGGTCTGTTTGTGTATGGGGAGTTTAGTGTCACAGTGCTTATAATGATTGAAATAGGATTTCAGATTTTTTCCATTCCTATAAGAGAAAATACATCTGTTTGGAATAAAATTAGCAATATTATTATCAGATTGAAGAATGTTCCAATTCCTATGAACACTGTCCAAAAGACAATTGGTGTTACGAGCATAGGTAGTGACAAATCTTAATGTAGTAGATGCAACAGCAGTTTTATCTTTATATTGAAGTAATTCCGACCTATCCATGTTATGTACCTGATTTTTAGCCATTGCAATGTTGCCAACCTGGTAGCCTCGTTGTATGAATCTGTCCGTTAGATCTCTCTCATTCAAACAAAATGTATGTGTCTTGGAACAGATACGTTTGGCCCTTATAAACTGCGATTTGGGAATATTCCTAGTGATGTGTGGTGGATGGTAACTGGAAGCATGTAGGACTGAATTATATTGTGGGAACTTTCTAAACATTTCACTATCCAAAGTGCCATCTGGTAGCTTATGTATAAGGACATCCAGAAAGGTGATGTCATTTTTATCATGATGTTCAGTGAATGTCAATCCCCATTCATTTGTGTTAAGATAAGAAACAAAATCAACCAGTTCAGATTCATTTCCCCTCCAAACCAACCACACATCATCTAGGTATCGCCTCCATATGTCCATGTCTTGTAAAAAGGCGTTTCTGGAAACATCATAAATAATATTGGACTCAACATAAGCCATGAAAAGGTCAGCATATATGGGGGCAAAAGATGCCCCCATAGCTGTACCTTTAATTTGCCAGAAACACAGATTTTTATAATTAAATACATTACATGTCAGGACATATCTGGCCATATCAATCAAAAAAGAATTAAACAATGGAGAATACAATTTGGCAACATCTAGCCAATGTGCCAAAGCTTTCAATCCAGCCTGGTGAGGTATGTTAGATAAAGTGCACTCACATCTAATGTACATAAGAACCAGTCAGGTTCAAGTTGTGTATCAGATATTATTTGTAGAAAGTTAGTAGTATCCTTTAACCTAGATCTAATAAAAGGTAATAATGGTTTCAAATGTTTAGTCAAAAACATGGACAGAGGCTCAGTAACATAGCCCTTGCCAGATACTATGGGTCTGCCGGGAGGATTAACAACACTCTTGTGGATTTTTGGTAAAAAGTAAATATATTGTGCATGAGAATCCACTATAGACAAATGTTGAAAGACTTCATTATTGATGATACCACGTTCCTTGGCATCAACAAGAAAACACTTTATACATTTAACAAATCTTGAAGTCGGATCGACAGACATAAGAGAATAGTATCTAGTATCAAAAAGCTGTCTCCGAGCCTCCTTATCATAATCCATCCAGTTTTGCACAACCACAGCCCCACCCTTATCAGCTGTAGTAATAACAATGTCTCTGTTATTCTGTAAATCACATATAGCCTGTCTCTTCATAGGGGATACATTGTTATATTTGACAACAGCATCAGAACTGAAGTAGTGTAAATCCTTAAGCACACTATTTAAAAATAGGTGGACTGTGTCATGCATAGGCGGTACAAAACTGGATTTATGGTAAGTGAATTTACCATGGTCTATATTGTAACCAGAATCACCAAAATATAATCTTAGGTTAAGCAATCTACAGAAATTAACTACATCTTGAGCAAGTGCATCCTCAGAAATCAAAAACCCAGGTATGAAACTGAGACCTTTATTCAAAATGGAGATATGTGTAGGGGATAAAATAACATCAGACAAGTTCAACACATTATTAGAATCCACATCATTCAATTTTTCAAAGCCATTGCTAATAGGCCTTGAATATTTTGAACCCTTCCGATGTTTACGTCCCCCCCGTCTCCGTTTACTCCTAAAGGGGCATCCCCCTTTGTTCTGTTGGGAGAGGGTGACCCCGATGCTGCTAGGGATTCGTTGTCTGTACCAGACGACGTATCATCACAAGATGAAGTGGTCCCATTATAATTTTTTCGTAAAATGGACCTAGGTCTTTTGCATTTAAAGGTAGAAGCTGGAGGATTATCAAACCTCACATGCTTGGTCTGATACAAAAATGGATTTCCACGTAGGTAATCTTCCTGGTCCCTATTGAATTTCTTCATGTTCCTAGATTTCAGTTCAGCATCATATTTTTTAAGGTCAACTGCTACCTTATTCAATTTAGCTTCAAACGAAGGTTCCTTTTCATAAACCTTAAGTTTATCCGCTAGAGCAGTAATGCCTGCAAGGCCCCTATCAATAGCCCTATTGAGAAAATTTAGCAATTCGATTACAAAAGCCATAGTGGCTTCCTGTTGTATTTTGGACCAATTTTTGGTCAGCTCCTCATCCATATTGCTGACATGTGGAACAGTACGAATACGTAGTCCCCTAGGGGTGATATTGGCAGTCTGGTATGCCCTAAAGAGTTTACTGTGCCATACATTGGCACGTAATTGTCTCAACTGTTTATTGAGGTCATCAATCAAAACTTGACACGATGACTCTAAACCACCCAATTCAGTGGGTTGAATATTCCCATTATTATTGTTGGTTAAACCAAAGACCCCTAGGTCATCTTTATCTGCAACCAAACCCGAAATAAGGTTCGATAAATCCATACTGATAACCACAATACTGTCAATGTTGGTATCAAACTGAACTAATATAGTCCAATCAGAATAATCCAAATATCAATAGCTGTCAATAATGGTTACTGTAAAAATAAACCACGACAACTAAAAACCACAATGGACAATAACAGCAGAGAACCCCAAAAATGTAATAGCTGCGTCCACAACAACTAGAGAAGAACCAAAGGTCCAGATGAAAAATGATACAAATCAAGCTAATATATAAAATTAAGGGACCTTACTAGCATAAAGGCAGTAACGGACCAAAAAAAGGCCTTAAGATTTAATATGTGCTGAGTTGAAATCCAGTAACCCTATCCAAAGAAAGGATAACCATATAGAACCCAGAGGGACCAGGATAGACAATAATCCACTCCAAATAAATTGTAAAGAAATAACATATATGTTATTAGTTACACAGTGCTTATCATACAATCAAACGAACCATTTTGTAGTATACATATATATGTTGCCATAACCAAATATGACCCCCTATGTTGACATAATATAGCTGCTACCAAATTAAAAAATAAAAAAGGGGATGAGACTCTATTATACTGATCCAGGTTACTATGATGTAGGTTCAATCTATCAAGAGTTATATATGATACTAGATAGGGACCCTAAAACAGAACCCCAATCATAAATATACCTGCAATCATTGAGAACTTTGCAGAAATAGTAATCCAACTATCAGTGAAAAATGACCTAGCTGTGTTCATATATTTATAGATATTAATGAGCTGAAACCCAGAATATCAAAAACATCTATCAAATAACTATCCATTTGTAGATAATCCTTACTAAAAAGAAGGGACCACATATATCATGTATAAACTATAAAATATGCATTAACTTAGACATAGAATCTGAAAAAGTTACATATATGATAAACATACATACTTGGAAGAATTGGAGATCCAAAAATGTAAATATATAACTTGGTAATTAAAAAGTAAATACCAATAGGTATTAATAGAATTGTTCAAAATACAACTGCTGAAGAACTCAAGATGGCTCCCAGTTTTAGTCAAAAGCCAAGTCACATCAGGAAAATGTTCATAAAGAAAAGGCCCATATTATATCCCATAACAGAAAAAAAATCCAAAATTGTATAAATTCTTGATACTATAG
The DNA here is from genome assembly GCF_019279795.1 of Protopterus annectens. NCBI lineage: Eukaryota > Metazoa > Chordata > Ceratodontiformes > Protopteridae > Protopterus > Protopterus annectens. The sequence goes on from NC_056726.1 coordinate 1,658,231,259, forward strand.
ATCAAGTAACAGTTCAAATATCCGGACATATTATAAAGAAACTTCAAGAGAATTGTATAGTGTCAAAATATAAAAATAATGAATCTCCCGGTCGCTAGACAGGAAAATCAAACCCATGTATATGAAGTTATTTATAATATTAAATGGCAAAAAATATTTTTTTGCCCATAGTATTTCAAACAACCCGTCTATTAAAAAAGCATGTGAACTGCTATGAATAACCCCCGCAGTCAACACATTTCAGAAAATACTAAATACTGTATAAACAGTTAACAAAAAAACAAAAAACATATCCCCCTTAGAGGACAACTATGATTAGGTAATGTCCCGATCCTAACAAAGTATATAAAATGTCTAAACCACCAATAGTTTCAGCAGTATACGAGCGTCATCACCATCAAACCAAAAAAAAGGAAAATGGAGTGTTGCAGCCAGACGAGAGTTCAGTTGTTAAAAGTTCCACAGTAGCACCCCAAATGCTTCCACTTGTACTGGCGTATAGTCCTTGTCCCAGATGCGCTAAATGCTAAATACAGCATATACAGTTAACAAAAGACACGAAACATGTCCCCCACAGAGGACAATAGTGAATTAGTACTGTCCCGTTCCTCAAAAAAGAGTGTATGAAATACAAACAGTCCCAGCATTAAGCGAGCGTCATCTCCATCGAGCCGAAAAAAAGAAAAAATAGAGTATCGCATCCCAACGAAAGTTCAATCATTATAAATTCCACAGTAAATGCTTGCACTTGTACCTGGATATAATCCTTGTCCCAAATACGCTAAATGCTGATTTAATCAAAAAGTCCTGAGTTGTACAAATGCGCCCGTACCTCAGCAAGCCGCAAACCAAACTGAAGGAAATACTCAATGACACAGCACTCAAAAAGCGGCGAAACGCCAAGACCACAAAAACCTTTCAAAAAATACGAGTGTTACTACCACAAAACTCAAATTTAGTGGTGTGTGGAATAAAATGAAGAATGTGGATCAATTTGGGAAAAAAGCACAACAACTGAAAGCTGCTGCAACGAATCCCTGTAGCAGCATCAAAGTCAAGCCCCAGCAGGAAGTCAAAAGAGAGGCATCAAGAAAAAAGGTCCCCTGCACGTAGGCAAATGCCAGGCTCCACACAGAAGAGTACAAAAAACAAAGAGCCAGCACAATTGACTTCAAAATTACTTTGTATTCATAAATACATACAGCAAACAGACCGGTTTCGGCTGGATAAACACAACCTTCCTCAGTGTAAGAAACACAAACAAGTAGTATGCTGTTTAAATAGTATAAGGCCATTTCCCATTGGTAGAATACTCATAAATATTCATTAAGCCCATGGAACGTATCATCATGGAACTCATAAACAAAGACATTGGTAACCTCCAAACTCTGGGTCCCACCCAGTTCAGGTTTGTGAAAGGCAGATCATGCCTCCTGAACCTGATCGACTTCTTTGAGGCAGTCACCAAAGCCGTAGATGAGGGTAAGGTGGTTCACACAGCCTATTGTGACCTCGCCAAGGCTTTTGACACCATCCCCCATTCTGGAATTATAGCTAAACTCACTAAACTAGGTATAAGTCACTATGTCACAAGATGGGTTGCCAACTGTCTCACTGACAGAACCCACACTGTAAAAGTTACATACTCCAAATCTGACCTCAAACCAGTGACAAGTGGAATACCACAGGGCTCTGTCCTGGGACCTCTGTTGTTTGGTATCTACTTCTCTGAAGTACAGGCTAACACAGAAGACCTCTGGCTAACAAAGTTCGCAGATGACTGCAAAGTAGGAGCCATAGTCAAGTCCCCAAATGATGTGGATATCCTACAGAAGGGCCTTGCTGAGACAGATGCCTGGTGTCAGAGTCATGGCCTCAAACTTAATGTCAAAAAGTGCAGTGTCATCCCCCTTGGTAAAAACTCTATACCCATGAACTACCACATAGGCAGCAATCTACTTAACACTGAATGTGTGATAAGAGACCTTGGGACCCAGGTGGACAGTAGTCTCTCTTTGACAGTCACATTACCACAGTAGTCAGGAAGTCCATCTACATGGCACACCGCATCATAAAAGGGTTCTCATCCAGGAAAAAAGAGGTCATTGTTCCCCTCTACTCGACACTCATTAGACCCATTATAGAGTACAATGCCCCTTTTGGAATGTACCTCACAAGACGTCTGCAGCAGCTGGAAATGCCACAGAAGTACCTTACAAAGAGGATTACTGGCCTCAAACAAATGCCCTACACTGACCATCTCAAAAAACTCCATCTTTACTCCATAGCATATCGCCTACTCCAAGGTGATCTCTGCCTAACATATAAAGCTATGTCAAACCCAGAGCCGTTGGACATGCTGCACCTAAAGAAACCCCATCCCCTCCGAGCTACATGCTCTAGGGACCTAAACCTTGTCACCACAATAAACAGGACATGCTGGAGGGATAGATTCCTATACCAGAGACTTCCCATACTCTGAAACAGGCTACCCATCTATGTCAAGCAAAGTTCTTCATTAGCACTCTTCAAGAAAAATCTTGATGAGTGGATGGGAAATAGGCAATACACCCCGGGGATTACTTCTGTGTTTCTGCTCGACAGTGGCACAGGAAAATAACTTATTTGGGTGGCATAAGCCAGGGAACCTTGTTGGCTAGGCTTATGTAGGCCCTTGAGCCAATAGCCTAGTACCTACCTATGAACCTATAATGTAATAGCAGCTTATTGCAAAAATAGCAGAATGATAGTCTGTACATATCCTAGGCATCAGGATATCTAGTAACACCAAGCAAGCTAACAGGGAAGGTGTTCCCTCTAACTTGGTGGTCATCATCCTCATCTGCAGGTTAACTGATTATCTACCATAAAATAGAGTGCAATTTTGTCTGAAACTAGTTTGCTATATATAGCAGACATTTCTATCTGTTATTGTGTTAACTTGCAGTCTATGTTTTTCTTCTTCATTTTTTTATCTTATTCATGCTGGGTACTAGAAGTGAAAAAGGGTATGCTGCTCAAAGCCCTGTACAAATGTATCCAAGTATTACCAGTACAGCCTCTCCCTTAGTCAAGGTCTTTCCTGGAATGTCAGGGGGATATGCCCTATGTTGAATATTGGGGCATGTATTTCCTTCTTGAAGAAACAGGAATCTAAGTTAATTTTTCTGCCAGAAGCCAATCTAAAGAGCACTTCTGCCGGAAACAGGGGTGGGGAGAGTTGAGTTATATCAGCTTGGTGAAGAGAGGAGTACTGACTTTAGTTCATCTCTTAACTGGTCTCTACTGCTTAAATATAAGCATTGGTAGGGACGATGGTTAATAAGTTCAAAGGTTCATAATTGTGTACCAGGCTAATGATCACAGGGGCCTTTTTACACCTAGCCATGCATCCTAAATCTCTGACAAGTTATGGTACCCTTAGTAAATGTATGCAGGGGCTTGGGAGATGAAATATTTACAAATAGGAGCCTGAAAGATGAACCATTTGCAGGCTACATGTGTCAGTTACAGGCATAGGTGCCAAACCAGGAATGAATTTTCTGTTCCCCATCCAGTTGTCCAAGTTACTCTTGATTTGTGTTAGGGACGAACTCTGCTTCACATGGATGGGGTGCCTTTTACTGAGAAGGGGTAGTCTCTGAGATACATATCTGTCTCCCCAACAGGTCTTATTTATATCACAGGCAAGGTTTATGTCTTTAGAATGAGTAATTCTGGTCCTGTTTGTTTTGAGGATATGCAAAGAGGTCCATCGGGGTGGGTTCTGACAATGCCTTGAATACCATGCATATATCTCTGCTTAACAGCTTGTAGGAGACAGAATACAGGGATAGAGCCATAAGAAAGTTTGCAAAGGACATATTATTTATGCCTTGTATTCTTTTAGTCAGACACCTCCGTTGACATTCCAGTTGTTGGATGTGCCTGCTTAGGTACTTACCAAAGAGGGCATTGTATTAAGTCATAGGATTTGAATGCTGAATGAGGTGGAACAATGACCTTCCTGGACCTAGATGCCATAGCTTTGTTTATAAATTGTACAAGATAGAATGATTTCCTCACTACTGCAGACACATTATGCTCAAAGGCTAGATTACTGTCTATATGTGTGTCCCCTAGTACCCAACTACCGGGTTAACTCTTAAGGGTGTGTGGTCAACATGATAGTTACCAGGGGTGGATGAATGCCTGAAGGATATTATTATACATTTCTTGGTACTTAGGTTTAGTCAATGGCTCTGACATAAGTTTTTTTATGTCTCAGCCCTTCCTGGAGAACATTTCTGTTAGTGGGGGATTCTATGATTGCTCTCAAGCTGCAATCATATGCAAATATAGTCTGAGGCCCTTTACAGTGGCCTTAACATTAGAGAAGTAAATGCCAAAAAGGAGCAGTCCCAGGACTTGATCCCTGAGGGACTCTGTTTTGACTGGCCTCTTTGCTGAGGTAGACTTCCCAAATTTAATGTCCTGGGTCCTGTCTGTGAGACAGCTGGTTACCCAACGGGTGACATTAGGGTTTATACCAAACCTCATGAGCTTGTCAACATTGCCCAAGTGGGATATTTTTTTCAAATGCCTTGGCCATGTAGGCAGTGTGAAACCTTCTGTCCTCATCCATTGCTGGGGTGCTCTCAAGAGCCTTGAACCCGGTCTCAGTCACTGCACAGATATTGATGTTCTCCATTTTGAGGAGTGCTCGAGTGAGTGCATTTTGAGGTTTAAACTCCTAGTGTTGAGTAACATTGCCCTCAGTTTTTTGTTTCCTGCAGTTCTTATGGCGGTGGGTTTGTTTTTTGAGCCTTGCCTAAAAAAGGCACTGTAGGGGTGTCAAGAGCATTGGTCAATATTCTGAATCCCAAGGGTGACAGGTGCAGGCCATCTCTGGCAAAGCATTGTGGCCTGTCAAGCATGTCATCCCAGGTAGACAGATACTGGATCCCCTTTGAATGAAACCAGAAGCTTAGCCAATTGTTGAAGTTGATCATCTTATCCTTGTACTATGATATCATTTTTTGGTGAAGGCAGGATGCTACTCAGGGCTAGGGTCATACCTGCCTGGGCTACAAGATCAGAGAGCTCTTCCATGTCTCTTTTCATGTAGTCCAGGGAGGTGCATCTCAGGTCATTTACACTGGCATGGACTATGACATTGTCATATTTGTAACCAGAGTGCAATAGCCAAAAGGAACACTCGATACTTCTTAAAGAAACTTTTAATGTCACACTAAGAAGGTAACGTTACCTTCTTTGTGTGACATTAAAAGTTTCTTTAAGAAGTATCGAGTGTTCCTTTTGGCTATTGCACTCTGGTTGGAGTTTATTGGTTTCTTTGAGTGCTTTACACGTTTTTCTTATTGTCATATTTGTACTTGCCTTGTGGTGACCTGAGTGAATGCATTATGTGGTGGATTCTGGCACCCGACAAGCAGCTGACAGTAACCTTCTCTTTGTCTAGCCTGGTGAGTGGACATCAGTGTGCCTGACAATAGAGTCACCTATCACTAGTGTGTTGGATATGTTGTTTTGCCTTATGGGCTGTGGTTGTGTAGTACACTGAGTTTGTGGGCTATGTGTTGTTTGGGGTGCGTTGGTGGGAGGAGGTTGCTTGTGTGTCAGCTTTGGAGGTCTCTGTTGCCCAGGCACATTTAGATTTTTAATCAGAGCCTTCATATATGTCTTGGTGTTATTATGTGTGGGTATTGGAGGTGTTGGTTTAGTTGGTCTATGTGTAGGGAGCAGGGGGGGTTGCGAGTTGTTAAATTCTCCTCTTGACTGTCTGTTCCAGTCTTGGTTGGAGAGAGAGCTTTGCCTCTAGCTTGGCTGTATAAGTGCATCTCCCACAAGTGTTAGTGTTTGGTGGTAGGAGGAGAGGCTTGTCTGTGTACATAAGGCAGTTGTAGCATTGTCCCAAGATGCCCAGGCTCATAAGGTAGGCTAAAGAGTACACCGGGAGCTATTTCTTGGTTATGCCTGAATAAGAAGGGAAGTAAAAAGACTTTTCCCTTCTTGGCAGATGCAGGGGTTGAGTGCTGGGGGTTTATCTAGTGCCACAGTAGGTTTAGAACAAGTGCTGGGTTGGAAGGTGCGGGTCTGAATGCTTTAGGCTGAAAGACTAACAAGTTCTAAGGGAAAAACTGAAGAGCAGACTTTGTGGAGCTGGAGATGGTTTACCCCAGCTAACCGGCACTGTGTGGTGCACAAAACCACGCAAAAGCAAGTTTTTATAACAGGAAGATAAAAGGGATAGAAAATAGCCCCAAATGGCCAATAAACAACAAATTCTGAGCTGAAAACCACTCCTCTTTGGCCAGATAACCTGCTCAAAGCTCCTCACTCTCACTGGTGAATAGAGAAACTTCCTTCTATCCAAGTAAGGTCTGGGCCAACACAGGAACTACAAAAAAGTCCTGGATTTAACAAACTGAAAACTGGACTATACTAGCTTCAGAAAGGTGGGAAACAAGTATAGGATAGATTATTTTATTTTATTTTTTTTTTTAGAGTTTAAGGCAGTTAAGACAAAATAATCAATTTAAAACACAGAAAAACATCTCTCACACTTGAGTGTGTAGCCTACAACAGTTAAAACAATTTAAATGTTCTAAAAAACAAGTTTAAAGTACAAAACAGTAAACGAGCACAATTAAACAGTTGTAAAAGGCTTTTTTGTATCAAATAAATGCTAGAAATTGGGCGTTGAGGTGGCATTAGCAATTTCTAACAAGAAACAAGCTAAAAAAGTACATAAATCAAACCAAAGTCTCTCTTTTCTCCTTCTTCTGCTGTAGGACTCTGCAGATCACCTGGGCAGGTTCTTGCTGAGCTGATACAAGTGTAAAAACTGTGCAAAAGCGAATTTTTAAAACCACTCCTCCGGGGGCAGATAGGCTGCTCAAAGCTTCCCACTCTCACTGGTGAACAAAGAAACCTCCTTCTATCCAAGTAAGGTCTGGGCCAACACAGGAGCTACAAAACAGTCCTGGATTCAGCAAACTCTGAAAACTGGACTATACTAGCTTCAGAAAGGCGGGAAACAAGTATAGGATAGCTTTATTTATTTATTTATTTATTTTTTTATAGACTTTGTTGAGATATCTTGGCAGCAATGAGATGTTTTATCACCCTCCAGAACTGATTTTGGTAGTCCAAGTTAAGGGAATTGCATGTTTTTTTTTTCTTTTATTAAATGTTGGTGCATGTTGAATTTGTTTCCTTTTTATTAGTTTTTGATATTAGAGGTAAGCCAAGGGGAGTATCTGCCTTGAACTACTTTTTCCCATAGGGGATTGCTTATCCTGAATGGGAAAGAGAAGGTTTGAGAAAGTGGACTGTGCACTGAAAAAAATGGAATTCTTTTAATAAGGAAAGCAGGGTCTCCTGGCATTTGTGTCCGTTTTTCCTGTGTCTGTGATGAAAGCTGCTGGTGCTACTGTCCCACTATAACAGATTGGAGCCAGGCAATTCATTTATTGGCAATGTGAAACAATATGTAGAATTACATATCGCTCTGCAGTTGGAAGCAATTAAAAGTTCAAAAATGCGACGTTTTTATAGTATATAGTTGGAGACTGGTTGAAGTTATGAAATGATTTCTTAAATTGTGACAGAAACTGAATAAATACTTGGATCAAATGAAATCTTGATTACTTCAATGTGAACACATTTAGAAAGTTCAATTGTTAGAAGGTTCTCCCTATGCTTTGGTTAAAAAAAAAAAAACTCTTTTGGTGGGTTGACTGAAAAAAAAAGCTTATAATCAAGAAAAACTCACTAAGACTGCATTGTCGGGCAGAAAGCATATGCTTTATTTTGGAGCAGTAATTATACAATGTTTTCACTTTCTACTTAGTCACCTTTCAGTTCAACAAAATGGTACAGGAGCTTTGGGGCAGTCAGGTTAATGATCATGAATGTTCTGTCTAATAAAAAACAGCCTCTTGATTAGCAGGTTAATTAGAAACAGCTAACATATTACTGAAAAACTACCCCAAGCTCAGTCAGCAGATTCCAAATGTCAGCTTGGCAATGAAATAGGATGCTGACTAAAAAAAAAAAAAAAAAAAGACAATTTTCATAAGTTTAATGCTTGCAGGCAAGTATCTACTCAAAGCCACACAATAAGGAAGTAACAAAACATACATTCATTCATTCATTCATTTATTTATTAGCATTTGTTTACAGGGAAAGTATGGGCCATGACAGGTTGCTCTTCATTGGAGTCCCAGAGAAAAAAGCCCCGTAGTTAACAAATTTTACAAGAAGTCATATATTACTTTGCAATACAAGGCAAAATAACAATTGTTAACTATCATGTCAGATACAAAAATTGCTATATATATATATATATATATATATATATATATATATATATATATATATATATATATATATATAAAGAGAGAAATAGTTTCTGGAAATCATTATAATAGTTTTTGACATATGTATTTAGTACTTAGGTTCATAGGTTCATACTAGGCTATCTGCCCGAGGGCATTTACAAGCCTAGCCCATAGTTTTGTGGCTTACGCCACCCCTTTAGTATGGGGAACTATACCCATTATTTTGCTGTGCCTCTGTCGAGCAGTGACACTGAGGTAATCCCTGGGGTATATCTGCGATCTCCCATCCATTGGTCAAGATTTCTCTTGAACAAGGCCAGCGAGGTGCTCTGCCTCACATATACTGGGATTTTATTCCACAGCATAGGGAGTCTTTGGGTGATGAATCTATCCCTCCAGCACGTCCTATTAATAGCCGTGTCGAGGTTTAAGTCTCCCGCCCTTGTGGCTCTGACGGATCTAGATTTTTTGAGGTGAAGCATATTCATCAAATCTGGGTTTGACATGGCCTTGTATGTTAGGCAAAGGTCACCTCTGAGCAAGCGGTAAGCGACTGAATAGAGCTGGATTTCTTTCAGTCGGGCAGCATAGGACAGATGTTTGAGACCCTTTATCCTTTTGGTGAGGAACTTTTGTGGCCTCTCCAGCTGCTGCAAGTGTCGGGTCAGATACATTCCAAATGGGGCATTGTACTCAATCATTGGTCTGATGAGTGATGAGTATAGGGAGACTATGACCTCCCTTGATCTAGATGAGAATCCCTTCATGATAAGGTGGGCAATGTAGAAGGTCTTCCTAACTACTTTAGCTACATGGGTGTCGAATGACAGACTACTATCAACCTGGGTCCCCAGGTCCCTGATAACTTCTTCTGTGCTCAGTGGATTGCCACCTATTTGGTAGCTTGAAAATAGTTTTATGTTTGCATATACAGAGATATATGCAAAGATTTAGTGATATGAAAAATTATTTGTCTTAAATGTTTACCATTCCGGCCTCAAATAAAAGATAAATGTTTTCATATGTAGAAAGGGGGTAAGAAGTGAAAAACTGAGAGGAATATCTATTATTGGGACATTACAACATGGAAATTTTATGTGAGAGGAACGAACTGTAATAAAGTCAGGTGCATTGAAACAGACAGTGAGACATTGCAACATGAATATTTTTGAGAAGGACAAAGCCTGTAGTAAAGTCACAATCAGTGAGAGAGGGAAGGTGATGAGCTGGGAGTAAGAAGGAAAAGGGTGGGGTAATAAAGCTGAGAACAGACAGGCACAGGTGATGGGCAGAAATAGGACATTGAATAGTCAATACCTTTTAGTGGTGTGTTTATATAAGGAGAGTGTTAGCAGTTTGTGAACATGATTTTTTTCCCAGGGGTTCCAAAGGAAGTGCTAAGTGATCTTAGTCTGAGGAGTTTAATCAATTGCTTCCTGATGCTTTGATAGTCAGGTTTGGAGCAGATATTCTCTGGGACTAAGTTTTCATCTACAGGTTTAAATCTGACAAGTGTGATTTTGAACTTCGTTAAAGTGAACCATGGTTTAGCAAGAGTAATGTAATTGTTGAAAAAATGCCTGAAAGCAGAGGGATGAGCATTGTCCCTAAAACAATAGAGGCATGATTTTACCACATTGGTTATTCCATGTGTGTGTGTGTATAGATCCAAATATATATACAAAATATTGACAAAATGTAATCATATGCAAAGCCAATGCTTTTGTGGGGGGAGTCCGCTTGTACCCTTTAGAGCCTGCTAATTATATGCACTAGCTTCAAGGTTCCACAACACTGAGAAAGGGCATAAACCCTTCCCTAATTTTTTTCAGTTTTATTGATATCTTTTTCTTCAGATATTTTTTGAGTTTAGATAGAAAAAAAAACAATTTGCAGTTTATCTGCTTTTACTGTATTTGTGTGTCTTCCTACTTTATTACCTTATTTTGCTTTTGCCTCTTCTTAAAAGTACTCAAATGTGTTTATTCTGCTGCATTTATTACTGCTTGGTAGTAGCCTGATTAAATTGTAACTGTTATTCTGTCTTTTGGTTATTGCACTTGGGCTTCAGACCAGTCGTTTTACATTAAGAAGGTTTGTGGTCTGCACTGTTGCGGCAGGACAGGTAGCTTACATCCTTCTAAGTTGGGAATTGCTGATTGAAGGCTCAGTGTCTGTTATTCTAAAAGTATATTAGTTCTGGTTTACGCACTTGGGCTCCAGGTCAGTTATTTTGCATTTAGAAGGTTTGTGGTCTGCACTCTTGTGGGAGGAGAGGCTAGATTCTACCCTTCTGAGCTGGGAATCTCTGGTTAAAGGCTTACTGTGCCTGCTCAATTGAACTGTTTTTTTCTGATATTGGTGCACCTTGTCTGCTGTAGCATAGACTAGATTCAGGCCTGCTGAATCTAGCTTTGTTTGTATAACTTGAGCAATAATCCAGGCCATCTTTTTGGAGAAGGTTCCTCTGCACCCGCGTGGCAGGAGTGTGCGGTTATAACTTGTCAGATTGAAGACTGCTGGAACAGGGCTCAGTTTCGAGTTTTTTTACTGGTTAATTGGGTAATTTGTTTAAATCAGTTTTCTTATTTTCTATTGTTATATATATATATATATATATATATATATATATATATATATATATAAAATTGCACTTTATTCATCTGCTTTTACTGTATTTGTGTTTCTTCCCACTTTATTACCTTATCCTGCTTGTGCTTCTTCTTAAAAGTAGTCAATTATATTATTCTGTTGCAGTTATTACTGCTTGGTAGTAGCCTGATTAAATTGTAACTGTTATTCTAAGCCTTCTGGTTTAAGCACTTGGGCTTCAAACCAGTTGTTTTACATTAAGGTTTGTGGACTGCATTGTTGTGGCAGGATAGGTAGCTTACATCCTTCTAAGATGGAAATTGCTGATTGAAGGCTCGGTGTCTGTTATTCTAAAAGCACATTAGTTCTGGTTTAAGCACTTTGGCTTCAGGCCAGTTATTTTACATTAAGAAGGTTTGTAGTCTGCACTCTTGTGGGAGGAGAGGCTAGATTCTTCCCTTCTGAGCTTGGAATTTCTGGTTAAAGGCTTATTGTGCCTGCTTATTTGATATGTTTCTTTCTGAAATTTGTGAATCTTGTTTGCTGTAGCCCAGAAGTTAGTAGTTTATTAGCCATTTTGGGGCTAATTTCTATCTCTTTCATTTCCCTGCTATAAAAAAATGCATTTGCGAGGTTTTGCGCGCCGGGCAGTGCCGGTTAGCTAGGGTTAAACTATTCCTAGCTCCACAAAGTCTACTCTTCAATTTTTCCCTTGGAACTAGACAAACTTTCAACTTAAGCACTCAACCAATTCATTTCACAGCCCAGCACTTTCTCAAATCTCATAGCAAACATTAATTAACGCTAGCACTAGACCCCCCCTATACTGTCCAGAAGGACAAGGCTCTCTATTCATCCCTACCAGCAAATCAGTAAAACAGCTCACTTTACCTATTCAGGCATGTCCAAAGGGCAGTTTCAGGTGTACTCTGCAGTCCAACTGGTGACTCTGGGCATCTTGAGGCAATGTTACAACTGTCTCATGTACACAGACAACCCTCTCCTCCTACCACCAAACACTAATATATGTGAGAGATGCAATTATACAGCCAAACTGGAGGCAAAGCTCTCTCAAAACAGTACTGGAACTGACAGTCAAGAGGAGAAGGAAAATACTTGCAACACACCAGTAGTCTCATATAGACCTACTAAACCAACACTGGCAAATAACACACATAAATACATGAAAACATACTCGGAAGTTCAAAATAAAAATCTGCAAAAGCAAAAGAGACCTCCACAGCAGACACCCAAGCAACCTCCACACCCCATCACAAATCATGAAACACATAGACTTACTAAACCAACACCAGCATATAACACACATAAATACACAAAAACATACTCGGAGGCTCTAAATAAAAATCTGCAAATGCAACAGAGACATCCAAAGCAGACACCCAAGAAACCTACACACCCCATCACAAACCATGAAACAAATACTTCACATAATCAGTGTGCCACGCAGTCACAGCCTTTAAGGCAAAATAACATACCCAACACACTAGTGATAGGCGACTCTATAGTCAGGCACACTGATGTCCCACTAACTAGGCTGGACACGGAGAAGGTTACAGTTAGCTGCCTGTTGGGCGCCAGGATCTGCCACATAACACAAGCACTCAGGTCACTCCAGAACAAGTGCAAATATGACTCTGTCGTTGTCCATGTTGGTGTGAATGACCTGAGACGTACTTCCCTGGACTACATGAAAAGAGACATGGAAGAGCTCTCTGATCACATAGCCCAGGCCGGTATGACCCTGACGCTGAGTAGCATCCTGCCCTCACCAAGAATGATGCCATAGTATAAAGAAAAAATGATCAATTTCAACAATTGGCTAAGTTTTTGTTGTCATTCAAAGGGGATCCAGTATCTGTCCACCTGGGATGACATGCTCGATAAGCCACATTGCTTCACAAGAGATGGCTTGCACCTGTCACCCTTGGGCTTTCAAATACTGGCCAAGGCTTTTGCCACCCCCATAGTGCCTTTTTTAGACAAGGCTCAAAAGACAAACCCACCACTGTAAATAGCACAAGTAACCAAAAACTGAGGGTAATGCTACTCAACGCCAGAAGTCTAAACCTCAAAATGCATGCACTCAAGGCACTCCTCAGTATGGAGAACATTGGTATCTGTACAGTAACAGAAACCTGGTTTAAAGCTCCAGAGAGCACCCCAGCACTACCAGGCTATAACTCATTCCATACTTTTTAGCCACAGAACCCGGACCAAAACACAAAAGGTGGGGTTGTATCCATATTCATCAAGGATACCCACACCTCCAGATTACTGGCACAGCACAATGCCTCAGAGATCATCCATGTGCAACTAACAATGGGCAAAACTGCAATTCAAATTGTAGCTTGCTACAGATCACCCACCATGACCCAGGACCCCCATTCCTCATTTCTGTAGACACTGGAAAATATGAAGGTCCTACCAAATGCCCTAATGTTTGGTGATTTCAGTTACTTCAAAAACTTCACTCCCCCTCTCACCCCCTAAAGGGCCCATAACCATACCAGAATAATGTAGTGCCCCAGAAATCACTGACAAACAGGTTAAAACAGCCCTATCCAAAGCCAAAAATACAGATTCAATGGGACCAGATGGTGTCCCAGGCTGTGTCTTACATTAGCTCCAAAATGAACTAACCCCTCACCTAAACACACTGTTCAGACTCATCCTCTCTACAGGCTACGTACCCATAAAGTGGCGCATAGCAACAGTTGTCCCGCTTCACTATCCACAATACCACTTTTGCCCTATAAGCCTGACTAGACTGGTCTGCAAGGCTATGGACCATATCATTATGGAATTCATTAACAGAGACACTGGGAACCTTCAAGCATTGGATCCTACCCAGTTTGGCTTTGTTAAGGGCTGATCATGCCTCCTAAACCTGGTGGACTTCTTTGAGACAGTTACCAAGACTTTAGACAAGGGAAAGGAGGTCCACACAGCCTACCTAGACCTTGCAAAGGCTTTCAACACCATTCCCCATTCTGGTATTATAGACAAGCTCACTAGTCTGAACATAAACCCCTACGTCACGAGATGGGTTGCCAATTGGCTCATGGATAGAAACTCACACAGTGAGATTTGCAGGCTCTAGGTCCGACTCTAGACCAGTTACAAGTGGCGTCCCCCAGGGTTCAGTCCTGGGACCCCTCCTGTTCGGTATATACTTCTCAGGGGTACAGGCAAGCACAGGAGGACTATGGCTGACCAAGTTTGCAGACAACTGCAAACTGGGGGCCATAATTGACTCTCCAGCTGATGCAGGCATCCTCCAGAAGGGTCTCACTGAGAGAGATACCTGGCGTCAAAAGCATGGCCTCAAGCTAAATGCCAAAAAGTGCACAGTCATCCCCTTTGGAAAAAACAAAGTACCCGCAAGTTACCACATATGTGGTAGTCCCCTAAATACAGAAAATGTAATAAGGGCTCTGGGGACCCAAGTAGATAGTAATCTCTCCTTTGATAATCATATTGCCAAGGTGGTTAGAAAATCCTTCTATGTGGCCCACATAATCACAAAAGGGTTCGCATCTAGAACAAAGAGATTATTGTGCCCCTCTACTCATCACTCACCAGACCCATCATAGAGTACAATGCCCCATTTGTACCTTACAAGACACCTGCAACAGCTGGAAAGACCACAGAAGTACCTCACCAAGAGGCTTACTGGCCTCAAACATATGCCCTATGCAGCCTGACTGAAGAAACTCCAGCTGTACTCGGTTGCATACTGCTTACTGAGAGGTGATCTCTGCCTGACATACAAGGTCATGTCCAACCCAGGATTGATGGACATACTCCACCCAAAAAAACAAAAAAAAACAAATCCACGAGGGCCATACGCTCTAGGGATCTAAACCTCACCACAACGATAAATAGGATGTGCTGGAGAGATAGATTCCTGTCCCAGAGTCTCCCCATGCTTTGGAACAGGATTCCAATCTGCATTAGGCAGAGCCTCTCACTAACACTCTTCAAGAGAAACTTTGATGAGTGGATTGGAAACAGAAAATTTACCCCGGGATCACTGCAGTGGCTCTGCTGGACCGAGGCACAGGAAACTAATCTAAGGGGGCGGCGAAAGCCAACACGTTCTGCCTAGGCTTATAGATGCCCTCGGACAGATAGCCTAGTACTTACCTGTGAACCTATGAACCTATATGTTTTTACCTGAGAATAGAGGAAAATATATTTAAAGATATATATATATATATATATATATAAAGATATTTATAAAAGTATGTATAAAGGGGATACAGTGTAAATGGCAAGAATTAATTCAGTCATATTAAATAAAAAAAGTATTTTTTTTTACTTCTCAGACCTCTTGTTTTACTGGCCCACCTCTCAGTTCGCCAACATACATACTGGGTCTGACAGCCATTGATTTATCCCCTTGGAGTTACTCCAGTTTTACTTGGGTCAGTTGTGGATCCTAAGGTTGCCCTGGGTACTTGAATCATCTGTGTTTGCATCATGAGGTGGTTGCTTTTCATCAAAGCACTCTTTTTCACTGCCCCCACACTTATCGACTGCATCATAGGGTAACTTCCCTCTTTGGACCACGCCTCTCCTTCGGTAGAGTATCAACAAATGCCCTCCCATCCAAAACAGGCACACCCATCCCTTCCCTGCCACTTTGTTGCCCAAGCCATTAATCGAACCTGGGTCAGCCTGGTTGTAGTGAGGTCTTTACTTCTCTAATCCCACTTGAGTGGCTCAAATCTAAAAGAGTTATTAAAATCAAAAAATATAATTATTTTACATATCTGTTATAATTTGTCATTTAATTCAGGTCTAAATAAGGTATCCAATAAAATAATACATCTATTTTCTTTATTATGTAATAATTTGGTTTTGAAATTTATTATTTGTAGCTTCTCTAAGCCTATCAATATCAATAAAAAACAAATGAGCTGTAGAATGAAATTTTTGTATATTTATAAATATTTATAAATGTAATGCTAGCCTCTGTTTCCAAGTTAATGTTGTCTGGCCATCATAAAATGATCCACACTTACATATCGCCATATATAAAGCACAGTTACTAACACAAGTGATTAGTCTATGAATGCCAAAGGATCTTTCAGCATGAATAGAAGAAAATGCTTAGATCTGCACACTACTGAACAAAATGTTGTTTAACAGCCACACATTTCATCCATTCCCCTAACTCCAGTGGTGGGTATATAAACTTTGAACACTGAAAAGTCTTACCCTATGTTCTTGTCTCAAAAGAATCCAAACCCGTATGAGTCTATTGTCATTACATGGTAATGTTTTTGTATTGTCTCTAAAATTAAGGAACTGTTGGAACCATATTGTGTAATGAATCTAGGAATAGATTAAATGGTCCTCAATGTGTATTGTTTATGAGACAGCAGTTCACTTCTGTCCATATTCTTTACCATTTTTATTTGTTCCACGATGAACTGGATCATAATTGGACATGTAAATGTTATCTGCCAGAAATAGCTTTTTGTTTTAAATGAGCAATTCTTCTTTGTATACTTATTTTAAGGTATACAGTGGAACTGCCTCACATACTCTTCTCCATTCAGACTGCTTTCCTTATTTAAATCTGTGATCATAGGATCATACCAGGTTAATAGGCTAACAGCCCCGGGGCCCTTGCAAGCCTAGCCAAGTTCGACCTATGTTCCCAAGGGTGTCTGGTTCAAGCAAACACTTAAATCAGCACCTATTGCCCTTGTCCAAGAGGGACACAGATGGAACCCCTGGAGTGAATTTCTAGTTACCCATACAATCATCTAAAGTATGCTTAAATATTGCCAACAAGGAGTTTTGTTTAAGATAAATAGGAAGCTTGTTCCAAAGGTGAGGCAACCTCTGTGAGACAAATCTGTCTCTCAAGCAAGTTCTGTTGATGTCACATACCAGGTTAAGGTCCTTTGAGCGAGTGACCTATGTGTCATTTGACTTGTGAATGTGCAGCTTTTCAATTAAAGCTAGGTCAGAGATTGCTCTATATTCAAGGCAGAAGTCACCTCTGAGCACTCTGCATGACACAGAGTAAAGTGACAATGATTTGAGTCTGTCTGCATAAGACAGGTCTTGAAGACCCTGAATTTTCTTTGTAATGAACCTTTGTGGTTTCTTCAGTTGTTGCAGGTGTTTGGAAAGGAACATACCAAAGGGAGTGTTGTACTCTATTATTGGACTGATGAGGGAAGAGTATAGAGGGTTATAACCTCTGTTTTTCTGGTGGCAATGCCATTACTTATGAGATGAGCAATATTATATGCCCTTCTTACCAACATGGAGACATGGTGACCAAAGTTAAATTTGCTGTCGTCCTGTGTGCCTAGGTCTCTCACCACTGACTGTGTACTTAGGGTATTGCTATTGAAGTGGTAGCTAACAAGAACATCACCATTTCCAAAAGGGATGATAATGCATTTTTTTGCATTAAGTTTGACACTATGGCTTTGGCACCAGTCATTAGTCTGTGTAAGACCTTCTTGTAGGATGCTGAAATCACTAGGGGTTTCAGTGATTGCTTCCAATTTGCAGTCATCAGCAAACTTTGTCAGTCACAGTCCTTTAGTTTTAGAAAAGTAAATTCTGAACAGTAGGGGTCCCAGAGCCGATCCCTGTGGAACACCACTGGTTACGGGTCTGCTGGAAGAGGTGGAGTCCCCCATTTTGACCGTATGAGTTCTATCTGTAAACCAGTTTGCAGCCCACCTGACAATATGTCGGTTGATACCCACCCACCTGACAATAT
This sequence comes from Protopterus annectens, assembly GCF_019279795.1. NCBI lineage: Eukaryota > Metazoa > Chordata > Ceratodontiformes > Protopteridae > Protopterus > Protopterus annectens. Next base: position 1,658,248,971 of record NC_056726.1, read on the forward strand.
GTGGGTTGATACCCTGTTGGGTGAGTTTATCAATGATGCCTGAGTGTGGGATTTTGTCAAAGGCATTGGCTAAGTCTAGATAGGCTGTATGCACAGGTTTGCTCTCACCTAGGGCTTCGGTGAATGACTCAAAGAAGTCTACCAAGTTTAACAGGCATGATCTCCCCTTGATGAAGCCAAACTAGGTAGGGTCAAACATTTGGAGATTTCCTATATCTTTGTTAATAATTTCCATGATGGTTTGTTCCATGGCTTTGCAGATAAGGCTTGTCAGGCTAATGGGTCTATAGTTCTTGGGGGTCTGTGGATGTACCTCTTTCTGCAAATGGATGGATGATGGTAGCTATTTTCCATTCTGCTGAGGTGAAGGCAGTGCTTAGGCTGTGACTGAAAAGTGTGCCCAATGATGATGCTAATTCCTCTTTTAGCCCATGTAGAACACAGCCTGGGATGTTGTCTGGTCCCACAGAGGCTGTGTTTTTGAACTTGGAGAAGGCGTTTAAAACAAGGTCCTCAGAGATACTAGGTGGGGGACAGGTGTTAGACATGTTTTGGGGTATATGTGGTGGAGAAATGGGAGTGAAGTTTTCACTGAACCTGTCAGCTAGCAGGTTTGCTATATCCATGGGTTCTGTATATGTAGTAGCATTAACTATGAGTTCAGACCAAATCTTCTTCTTACCTTTGAGTTTACAGATGTAACTAAAGAATGCATTGTAGTTATCATTAGTTAGGGAAGCTAATTTGGGCTTTTAGTTATTTTGGAGGACTTCACTAGGATTCTTTTTTGCTTGTTTAAGTTGAGGAGGAAGTGTTTCCAGTTTTGAGATTGTTCCTTCCTACTCTTAGACAGCAATTTCTTTCTCCTATTGTATAGTTTGTTAATGGCAGTTGTCCACACAACAGGTCTGTTTTTCCTTGAGAATCTTGCTTTGGTTCTGTCAGGTATAGCAGAGTCAATAGAATCAATAGAATTGTATAGTTACTTGTATAAAGCATTAGTGTATAACTCAGCATAGGTATCTGTTACATCAGTGGGGGTAGGGGGTATGAAGCAATTTAAGCCATCACGTAAGAGGTTGTAATTGGCGTTGGAGAAATTTATTAGTCTAGTTGTTGCTAAAGGGGGTCTTGTGTTATAGTTAATTGTAGCATGACTGATTTTTGGTTAGATCTCACTAAAGATAGCCAGACACTGGGGGTGCTGCAGCAGTTCCCCATGTTGGTGAGCATCAGATCCAGGATGTTTGAGCCCATTGCGGGTGTGTCAGCCAGGGCATTGGAGTTAATGAAGTCCAGGAACCTTTGGGCAAGTGAGTTAGAATACGTATAATTTACACATTCAATGGATGGGTAATAAAAGTCACCCAAAAACAGGGTGTTTGGTTGTATCTTGATTGACTCTAGTAGATCCAAGTAGGCTGAGTGGATGTCCTGATTCATAGACGGGGTCCTATAGCTGCCAGTGACCTGAACAGGGGTGTTACCTACAGTCAATTTCACCTGAAGTAATTCAATCGAATCGTGCTGTTCAACCGGTCTGGAGTGTATTTATCGTTAATGACTATCGATACACTACCCCTTTTACTTCTCATGCCTTCAGTTTGTGGTCTGGATGTGTGGCAGGAAGTGTAACCTGGTATAGCTGGGGTGCTCCCTGCAGTCTTAAATCAGGTATCAGTGACTGTACAAATGTCAGAAACTTCTAAGGTGAGGACTGCGTCCAGTGAATGGAGTTTCTGGTTTAGACTCATAATGTTTAGCAGCATAACCTTAAGTTTGTTTTTCAAGGGTATTTTTACATAGGGAATTCTGTTCTTGTGACATTGCCTAAAAAGGTACTATAGGGATGGTGGCAGCCTTAGACTGTAACCAAAATTCCAGAGGTGACAGATGAAAAACATCTCTAGCAAAGTTTTGAGGTCTATTGACCATATCATCCCAGGCTGATGGATACTGGATCCCCTTTGAATGACACCAGAAACTAAGCCAATTATTGAAGTCAATAATTTTTTGTTTGTATTGAGGTATCATCCTAGGTACATAAAATGCTGCTTAATGCTAAGGACATACCTGCCTGAGACACATAATCGGATAGCTCAGTCATGTCTGTCTTCATATAGTCCAGTGAGGTAAATCTCAAGTCATTCACACAAACATGGACTATGACTGAGTCATAGCAGTGCCTGTTGTTGAAATACTTGAGTGTGTGTGTGTGATGTGGTGGATCCTGGCACCTAACAGATAGCTGATCATGTCTTTTTTGTTATCCAACCTGGTGAGAGTGACATCTGTGTGTCTCATAACTGAGTCACCTATGACTAAGATGTTTGTTTGTTATGCCTTAGGAGCTTGACTGGTGAGACACTGGTGTGTGATATATGATATGTATTATGTTCTGCAGAGGGTATATTATGTGAAGCATGTTTGTATTTGTGCGTGGGGGGTCTATGATATTTAGGTAAGCTCCTGGTAAGTACCTCTGCATATGTAGGTTTATGTGTTGTTGGTCTGGTAGGTGCAGGAGGTGAGGTGTGCATGCTGACAACCTGCTTAGTATCAGATGAAGTGAATGGTGACTGAGCGAGCCTGGAGTCTAGGTTCTTGACATAGATGCATCTCTCACATAATGAATTTGTGTGGACTAGAAGAAGTGGGTTATCAGTGTACATGATGCAATTGCTACATTATCTCAGGATGCCCATGTTGACCAGGCTGGCTGGAGAAACTGTCCAAAATTGTCCATCCATAATGCTAGGTAAGTTGATGTCATCAGAAAACAGGGTAAAGGACAGGAAAGACCAGGTAAAGTAGAGGACAGGAGAAGTGGACAAAAAATACAAGTGGTTAGTGGGTGGGATCTGTGTTGGTAACTCAGGAGCTTCACTGAATGTATCACCTGTCAGTGAGGAACAATCCTGAGAATTCACCCATGGAGCACTAGCAGAGTTTTAAGAGAAAATTTGCAGGGAAAAGTGTTTGCATCTATAACCACCAATGGTGGCCACCACTGCTCAGCAGTGTGCCATACACAAACAAGTGCAAACCCGCACAAATACGATGCTTATGTAGCAAATGAGAGAAACTAATTTAAACAAATTAAGCAATAAAAAAACTCAAAACTGAGCTCTGTTCCAGCAACCATCAATTAATTAGATCAGTTCTAACTGTGCACTCCTGCCTCTAGGGTGTGGGGGAACCCTTGCCAACAAAAGATAGCCTGGTTTAGTGCTCAATTTATACAAACAGAACTAGGTTCTGCAGATAGGAATCTAGTCTATGCTACAGCAAAGTAAAACAATTTCAGAAAAAAACAGATGGAATAAACAATGATATGGTACAAATGCAGTTCAAAAGTGCAATATACAGTGAAAATTTCTACTTAAGCTTTGCAGAGATCAGCAGATGTTTTGGATTGATCAGATAAATACAACAGAACAGCAGCTGGTTGCCAAACCCTGTGGAGCTTTGCTAAAACAAGCGCAAACATGCACACGTGTTGCTTATGTAGCAAATGCGAGCAAAATGATTTAAACAAATTAACCAATAAAAAGTTGAAAACACTGAGCCCTGCTCCAGCAACCTTCAATCAGATGAATTCTAACTGCACACTGCTGCCACTAGGGTGCAGGGCAACCCTTTCCAACAAAAGATGGCCTTGTTTTGTGCTCAAGTTATACAAACAGAACTAGGTTCAGCAGATCTGAATCTAGTCTATGCTACAGCAAACAAAGTGCAAAAGTTTCAGAAAAAACAGTTCATATAAGCAGGGACAATAAGCCTTCAACCAGCAACTCCCAGCCCAGAATAGTAGAGGCTACCCTCTCATGCCACAAGAGTATAGACACAGACATTTTTAATGTAAAATAACTGGCCTGAACTCCAAGCTCTTGTCAGATCTAAGGCACGTTTAGAATAACAGACACACTGACCATTCAACCAGCAATTCCCTGCTTAGAAGGGTGTAAGCTACCTCTCTTGTCACAAGAGTGTAAACTAAAAAACATATTAATGTAAAACAACTGTGCTGAAGACCAACTGCTTAAACCAAAACTAAGAGGTTAGAATAACACTTACAATTTAATCAGGCTACTAACAAGCAGTAATAAATACACCAGAATAAATGCAGTTGAACACTTTTAAGAACAAGCAGCAAAAACAGAACAAAATAATAAAGTAGGAAGAAACACAAGTACAGTAGAAGCAGCTGAATAAAGTGTATTTTTTAAGTTTAAGTGGGAAGGGAGGTGTTAAATAAATTTGTTAAAGTCAGACTGTAAAAATCATCTGGCATTTAAAAACAATGACAGTCAATAACAAACAGTAATGCAGGTTTCTCAGGTATCAATTATGCATATGCTCTAATGTACATTAGGAGGCAAAAAACCATACACAAACTTGTACAGAATTTTGTCTAGTTTTATTAGTGAAACACATGTCATTTATATTGTTTGCAATCAGCTTTTGCCCACCTCACTGACGTGGTCAGTGACAGGGTTTTTACATCATGATCATTCATAGAAAGAATGCTGATATTACAATTTTAAAAGTTACTTTCCCATGAGAATATTACAGCCTTGCAAGCACCTGGTCAGTCACAATGTCCTTCCGAGGATGTAGCCAATTCAAGGCTCTTAGATTAGTTCGAATACAATGGGTGCATGTCTTTTTTAATGCTTCTCTTTGTCTCTTTCTTGTTCACCAGCTGGACATTATCTCTGATAGTGCGCACAAGGCTACACTTCTGGTGGAAGCAGGAAAAGATACACATGCACACAGATTCATTATTTTCTAACTTTGCAAAATAATCTTTCACTGACAGACATGAGCCAGGCCGAGCTGGTCGCTGCCAAGGCCAAGTTTCTAATTATACTGCAGCTTATGCTTCAAGCAATAATATGCGAGTTTATTTCTACTATTATTCTAGTAAAACAGAATTAAATGCATTACATATTATACTATTTTTTCAACCTTTGCTCTCCATATAGATTTGAGCACATTTATTCCTGTCTAAAGCACACATTTCTCTATATATCTGACCACACAACTTATATATGTCTGAATGTTTGAATACATATTTTCCTAAGCAACATATATGTGAATATATATTTTTCTAGGCAGCATATATGTGAATATATATTTTTCTAGGCAGCATATATGTGAATATATATTTTTCTAACATTCTCCCTCCTGTTAATGCATTTCATTCTATTTGAAACATAAACAGTATCATTTCATTTCTTAGCCTTTTCCTTTCAAGGACTTTTAGCTAAGTAAGTCATTTGTTTTATATTTCAGATAGGCTTTCGCTTGGTATCAACAAATTCAATTCCATGTCCTGGTACATAGTTTCAGTTACTGATATGTCAACTAGGTCTTTAACTAATTTTTTCACACAGGGTATGCCGCAGCAGACACATGCTCCAATTATGAGCAGTACTACACAAATTGCAATCAGAATATTCATAAGGACCGACCCCCACCCCCCAAATAGATTCTGGAAAAAGTTCATCAGTGGGTTTGGGCCTGGTTCTGCCATTGCTGACACCTGCTGTATTACCTCCAGGTGATCATTGATTTCATGTTGGTTGTCTGGAATGTACGACAGCATTCTTCTTTGATAAGCGCAAGACGCACCACCTCTACCGCTAGGGTGAAGTCGAGAGCCATTCGGTTCTGTAATACGACTGTTCTCATTGCATTCATTTCATCAGTCACAAGTTCAAGAGCGGAAAAAGTCGCATTGCTCATTACTTCGAGGAGTTTTGACAATTTCCTCAGTTCCCAAATCGATTTGACTGCTCCGTAGGCTAGGAATATCCCAGCCCAGGATATAACACTGTCACTCAAGTCCATATGAGTCAGTTTTTCTTTGTCCTTCACAGCCGAATGATCCTTCCAGTTTGCTTCAATCTTACCCACTGGATTAGCAGGTTTTCTGACTGTATTTTCGGCTTGCTGAGCTACATTTCTCACATTGCGTATTTTACCCAGGGGCAATTCTGCAGTATGTCTTATGGCTGGAACCAGATAACCCAAAAAACAACTGCCGGACCAATTCTCAGGTAACCATTTATAGGCCTTTTTCCCACAAACAAAATAACAGTTTTCTACTTTAGTACTGATGCGGATTAACCCTGAATGAAACATTTTTTTATCTATAACAGATAATTGTTTATATATTTCAGGAGTTTTTTGCACATCTTTCAATGTTGTTTTCATCAAGCTTAAATACGAACCATAGTTCGTGCTACAACTAGTACCTTGGTCTACAGGTTTTATATAACATTTGTAAGACACAGTTATGTTACAGTTACTCCAACCAACCTGGAGTGTATCATTTTTAACAAAGCAAACAATTCCTTTCTGAGTAACGGGTAAATATAATGCCACTTTGTCTTGTGATCTCACAGTACCCGTGTCAAATAATAGGTTTTCCCAAGTTTCATTTATCCCCAGGGGGACAGCAGACATTAAAAGTCCTCCATATGCTGTGGGTATTGCAGTACAAACCCAGCAATTCGAAATGTTCATAGTCTCTACATAGACTCATTTCATAGCCAGGTATGTGTTGAAATTCGGGTGCCAGTCTATAGCCAGTCCATCATCACGTTTTATTAATTTCACTTCTGTAGTTATATGCAAGAAAAACCATAACAACAAAAAGGTCACTACAAACATGGTTAATAAATGTATGATCAGTAGGCCAGTGAACCAATGTCTTTGGGGTTGTTTCGCATTTTTATTCACTCTGCCTCTGGCCATCCTGTATCTGTGGTATGTCAGTTAAAAAATGTTTGTCCAACTTAAATTCTTTGAGTGGTTTACAGTGCGTCAAATGAACCCAAGATGATCTCTCAGCAATTTTTACTGCAGTAGGTGTAGCCAATAGTACCTGGTACGGACCTTCCCACTTTGGACTCGCCCAGTTCTTTCTTTTGATGACTTTCAGCCAGATCCAGGACCCCGGGGTCAGCACGGCCTCCGGTTTTGCTTCTTGTTTGTCTGAAAAGAGTTCAACTGCAAAACAGTCTTATTTGTTAACAATTTCTTCATATAACTAGCTAATGAGCCATCGGCCTCCAGCTCTGCAGGCATGAGGGCCTTCCATTGTGGCACACAATATGCTCTTCCAAACACTACCTCAAAGGGGTCAAGCCCTTACATTTGGAACAGTTCTCATGCTCAGCAGTGCTAAAGGCAGACAGCAAATCCAAGTCTTTTGAGTCTCACTCATCAATTTTCTCAACTTGTTTTTCAAAATTCCGTTGTACCTCTCCACCAGTCCTGCTGACTGAGGGTGATAAGCACAATGGTTTTTCAAAGAAATCCCAAAAAATCTCCCAAGCTGATGTATTGTCTGGTTTACAAAATGTGTTCCATTATCACTATAAATTCTTTCCGGTATGCCAAATCTAGGAATGATTTCTTTCACTAAGGCTTTTGCTACTGTTGCTGCATCCGGATTCCTGGTCGGAAAAGCTTCTACCCATTTTGAAAACATATCTATGATCACTAAACAGTATTTTTCCCTTCACATTTATTCAGTTCTATAAAATCCATACAAATAGTATGGAACGGATAGGGTGGTGTCGGAAAGCTCCTCGCCGGTTTAAATGCTCCCTGTGCATGATGTTTGCTACAAATATGACATGTTGCACAAAATTTTTGTGTATAATTCGTAAATCCGTATGTTTGGAATGTTTTGTTAACTAACTGTACCATCCCCCCTGTTGAGACATGGCTCTGCCCATGACTCAACAAAGCTGCATATCTAAATAAATTAGATGGCAATATTGGCTTTTTCTCTTTGGAGATGTACAGTCCCTCTTCGAGGATTGCTCCTCGTTTTATCCACTTTTGCTTTTCTGCTTTTGTAGCTAATGTCTGCATTGTTTTTAACATTTCTAAATCTAGAGTCTCAGAAGGTTGTAGTTCTTCATTTAAAAACACAGTTTCTAGGTCTGAGGCAGCTTGCTTTGCAGCTGCATCAGCCCGAGCATTCCCTTTGAAATTCTATCTTGTTGTTTGGTATGGGCTGCACATTTACAGATAGCTATTCTAGTGGGTAACTGAATAGAATCTAACAGGTTCAAAATCAATTGTGCATGATTAATCGGTTTGCCAGTAGATGTTATCATTCCCTGTTTTTCCACTGTTGCGCAAAGACATGCACTGTAGAGAAAGCATACTGACTGTCAGTATATATGTTAACACATTTGTCTTTCGCTAGAGTGCAAGCACGTGTCAAAGCTATCAATTCTGCTGCTTGAGCTGACAGGTTATGTTGCAGGGGTTGTGCTTCTATGATTTTGTTATCAGTCACTACTGCATAACCCACTAGGTTCTTTCCTGTAGGACCTCGTCTACAGGACCCATCCACATAAAATGTCACCTCTGCATTGGCTAAAGGCACATCAGTAAGATCTTGTCTAGGTGTGGTTACTTGTTCCATTTCCTGTAGGCAACTGTGTGGTGTGCCATCTACAGGAATCGGAAGTAATGTCGATGGATTTAATGTCGTGCATCGTTCAATCGTCATGTGAGGTTGACTCAAAAGTATGGTCATACAAAAAAGATGTCTGGCAGGGGACAAAAATGCTATTTTCTCTTGCAGTAAAATTATTGCAACTGCATGAGGTACTCTCAACGTGAGAGGATGGAACAATACCACTGAGGCCGAAGCTTGCACTGCCATAGCTGCTGCAACAACTGCTTGTACACAGGGTGGCAATGATCGTGCCACCGGATCTAACTGTGATGAATAGTAAGCTATGGGGCGTTGCTTGCTGCCATGTTGTTGCGTCAGTACTGACGTCATATATCCCCGCCTACAATCTACAGTCTGGAAAAATCTCTTATGATAATTCGGAAGTCCTAAAACTAACGATGAAACAACCAGTTGTTTTAGTCTGCAAAAAGCTGCTTCTGCTTCCGATGTCCAATGCAGTGTTTCTTGTGCTGCCATTGGTGTTTTAAATATTAAATCAGCCAATGGAGCCGTTTCTAAAGCATAATTCGGTATCCAACTTCGACAAAAATTAGTCGTTCCCAAGAAGGACATCATTTCCTTTTTGGTAGTTGGTCTAGGTACTTGTAAGATTGTTGTTTTCCTATCTTCATCTAATGTTCTACCTTCTTTGGATATCACATATCCCAGGTATTTAACCTGTTCTTTCCAAAGTTGCAATTTATGTTTATTCACTTTATGCCCTTGCTCAGCCAAAAATTTCAACAATGCTATTGTGTCTTCCCTACATTGCTGCTGGGTAGGAGCTGCAAGCAAGATGTCATCTACATAAAGTAATACTTGACTGCCCACTGGTGGAGAAAACCCCGCCAGGTTGCTAGCCATCTCTTGTGCGAATATTGTTGGACTTTCACTATATCCCTGTGGTAGTCGGGTGTACGTATACCTTTTGCCCTGAAATGTGAATGCAAACCAATGCTGGCTGTCAGGGTGGATAGGTATTGAGAAAAACGCATTGCTAATATCTACCACGGTAAAATATTTTTGTTGCGGCTTCAAATCATTTAACAAGGTATGTGGGTCTGGCACCGTAGGTGCCCTTGGTATTACCGCATCATTTACAGCCTGTAAATCTTGTACCATCCGCCATTCCCGTTTGCTTTTTTAACAGGAAATAGAGGAGTATTACATGGTGAATCCAAGGATTCTACCAGTATCCCTTTCTTAAGTAATGCCATTATGATAGGTTTGATTCCTTGTTCTGCATCCTTGCTCAAAGGATATTGTCTTTTTCTTGGTCTAAAGGCCGATTTTGGTGTAATAACTACTGGCCCTGCTGTTCGAATAAGGCCTACATCCGATTTCCCTGTTGACCAAAGAACATCTGGTATTTTACTCAAAGCTTTCTCTTCTTCTTCTATCAAGAACGCCAATCAGCTGTCTTCACTCTGTCGTAAGTGTACAGCTGGGCGTGCTTGTGTTAACCAATTTAGTTTTTGTTTCTGTACTCCTAAGTCCGATAACTCTAAGTCAGTTAGTTTCTCCCATTTCGTCACTTTGTCACCCAAGTCTACCCACCTAACATTCCTGTCCTTGGTTAGGCTAACATGCGGTAGTTTATTGGATTTGTATAATTCCAAGAACTCCTGAGGTAATGAACAACTCACTACACTATTGCCCTCAGTGTCCCAGTATAAAGTCCGTAGTATTAGTCTATTTGCGGGATTCCTGAACAATTTTGTTCATATTCTTTATCAGGTCCTGATGTGCTACAATAATATAGGGTACAATGTAACAAATGTTGTTGATCAACATCGAGGGGAAGCACCTTGCTGGTGGCTACATTCATCAGTTCCTTGGTCACTGCCCTGGACCGGTTGTAACCAGGTCCTGGCTGTACCAATAATAGGCCTCACCCTCCGATCGTACTACAAAAGCATCAGTTTGTCTCTGTGCCTCCATACCATTCATGGTAGGGACTACTGCTATGCCAAAAGTTGCATAAGATCTCTTCCTAATAAGTTCATGGGGCATTTGGCAGAAAGTACTATTTTACTTCTCTGGGTTATACCGAGACAGGGTCAGTTATTGCTATATCATGGGAAAGTGGTTCCCTGTACAGCTGTCCGTTTGCTGCTTTCACTAATATATAATCGGGTGACTCAGAATGTTCCGGTAACTTTGAAGGGTGTATCAAAGTTCGTGATGCTCCTGAATCACACAAAAATTTGACTTCTCTTCCTTCCACCAGAAGTGTAACTTCCGGTTTAGTGTCTGCTAAATAGAGCTCCAAGCTCAGTAGTGCCAAGTCCAAAACTTCACTTTCCCCAACTTCTACATCCGGTTGCATATCATTTGTTTCTTCTAAGGTATTTACATTATTCCCCTGCTCATTAGTCTCTCCTAATGACTGCCGAGCAGTATAACTGCCATCTAGTCAATCCTCATCATCCTTATCCTTTTTTTCCACAGGTGCCTTGCTCCTGCAATCCCTTGCCAAATGTCCCTTCTTACCGCAATTGAAGCACTCACCTCTTTTTTTCCTGTCCTCATAAAACTCTGAGTTTCTGTCAGAACGTTTGTTACCCTGAGCATTTCGCTTACCCTTTTTGGCTGTTTGTACTACAAAAACTTCCGCACCGTCTTCAGCTGTGAAGACCTGCGTTTTCTTTTCTTTTTACTGTTAAAATGTTTTTCGGCATGCCTAGCATACTCTAACAAGGCTTGGAGCCTACTGCTCGGTGATCTATCATATGCTTCGTGACTAAGCTATTGATAGGGGAATACAACCTTTTAAAATGCATTCTTCAACTGCTGTTCATATGGGCTATCATTTTTTTGATTTTCAGGAATAGTCATACCACTATGATTATTGAAACATTCTAATAGTCTACCATAGTATGCGTCTACTGTTTCATTATCTTGTTGTATGCATTGGTTAATACAAGTCCAATCTGCCCTAGGTTTCCATTTTTCAGTAATGCGGTCTGTAAGACCCTTTAATCTAGCATCTAGTTCTGCGTCACTATGTGGGAGTGGCCTGAGTTGCGCGTCACGGGCATTCCAGGCACCACAAATCATATGCCAGTCCGGACCCAAAATTTGTCTAACTACTTTTTCTACCTCTTCCCCATTCAGGTGATAACTCAATCTCATACCCTGTAAATCTTGTACAAATTTCTCAAAGTTAATTTTCGGATGGGGAATTCTCTCTGTAGCTTTCCGGATGTCTTCCGGTGTCCACGGTCTATACACTAAGAGAGTTGAGGCCTGGCCCTCCTGTCCTGCCTGTGGGTTTGGTACTTCAATTAATGGACAGATTTCCTCACTCTCATCTAATGAATTTCCGCTTGGTTGAACATCTATAAATGTTTGACGTGTTCGGGATCTAGTTCCGATAGGTTCTCTTACAAATGGTTGTCTTAATACCCCTGTTGTCTCCGGATAACGTGGGGGGGGTCCAGCCCGCCCTCCCGCTTCATATTCTAAGTAAGGCATTGGAGGAGGTGGTAGGGGAGGGACCGATGCTACTACTGTATTATTATCCTCTTTGTCTAAAAATAATGCTTTTGCATTTTTATTTTTCTGTTCCCTTCGGTTCACTTCCTCAATCCACCTATGTGCTTGAGGAACGCCCAACTGTCGTTGTTTTTTTGCCTGACCTTCTGCGTCAGATTTTAACTGTTTCAAAAGTTTTACTAGTGATATTTTATCTAATTTACCATCAAATTCATACTTATTAACCCATTTTGAAAAATGTCTCACATTATCTGCTCTTTGCAATTGCATATACTTTGCGTCTTCTGTTAGGGGCGGGTCACGTGACCCTTTAGTGCATTCATTTCCCATGTCTCTTAAAAAAAGAACTGTTACGTAACCCTTTCTCTTGTACCACGTGGTATCTTATTCCCCATATCCACAGTAGTGTCTAGAATGACTGTTTTACTTTGCTTTGTTTACTTCCTGATCTATGACTCAAGATACAATACTTCGACTACCTCTCTCCCTGCTATCACAAACCTTAGCAATAGCACAGTGTAACCTGGTCCCTGATCTAAAACAAAAACAAAGAGAGGAATTCTGCTTACCCGAGCCTCCCGCTTACTGTTATGCTTCTTTTTAGGATCCAGTTTTCCGCTTTCGCCACAGATCAGACAAGTGGACAGCCTCTTTAGATACGACAATTCAGTCGGAGGTCTTTCCTTCTTCTGCAGGTTTCGTGCCACCTATATGCTCTGACCTGCAGCTTACCAAGGGAATTCGCACGATTAGGACCAAAATGTTAAATAAATTTGTTAAAGTCAGACTGTAAAAATCATCTGGCATTTAAAAACAATGACAGTCAATAACAAACAGTAATGCAGGTTTCTCAGGTATCAATTATGCATATGCTCTAATGTACATTAGGAGGCAAAAAAACATACACAAACTTGTACAGAATTTTGTCTAGTTTTATTAGTGAAACACATGTCATTTATATTGTTTGCAATCAGCTTTTGCCCACCTCACTGACGTGGTCAGTGACAGGGTTTTTACATCATGATCATTCATAGAAAGAATGCTGATATTACAATTTTTAAAAAGTTACTTTCCCATGAGAATATTACAGCCTTGCAAGCACCTGGTCAGTCACAATGTCCTTCCGAGGATGTAGCCAATTCAAGGCTCTTAGATTAGTTCGAATACAATGGGTGCATGTCTTTTTTAATGCTTCTCTTTGTCTCTTTCTTGTTCACCAGCTGGACATTATCTCTGATAGTGCGCACAAGGCTACACTTCTGGTGGAAGCAGGAAAAGATACACATGCACACAGATTCATTATTTTCTAACTTTGCAAAATAATCTTTCACTGACAGACATGAGCCAGGCCGAGCTGGTCGCTGCCAAGGCCAAGTTTCTAATTATACTGCAGCTTATGCTTCAAGCAATAATATGAAGTTTATTTCTACTATTATTCTAGTAAAACAGAATTAAATGCATTACATATTATACTATTTTTCAACCTTTGCTCTCCATATAGATTTGAGCACATTTATTCCTGTCTAAAGCACACATTTCTCTATATATCTGACCACACAACTTATATATGTCTGAATGTTTGAATACATATTTTCCTAAGCAACATATATGTGAATATATATTTTTCTAGGCAGCATATATGTGAATATATATTTTTCTAGGCAGCATATATGTGAATATATATTTTTCTAACAGGAGGAAACAGATAAGTACAAGAAGTTCATCCACTAAAAGTATTGCGGAGTGGAGGCTGGCCCCCTGCAGCATTCCCTACTTCTGAATTATTCTTACTTCACAACTACATGACCACCTTTAGGATTGACTTTGGTTTCTAAAAATGTGGGTCCTAAACTTATCTGTTTGGTACTGGGATCTTGATGAGAGAATACTAAAGAAGTGGAAATATGGGAATACAGACACCCCGCAATGAGGAAGCGGTAGCAATTTTCTGCTAAGGAACTATCTCTCTGCCTAGATTAACTCATCCAGTTCTGATCCACTCCATTAGTTTCCAACATGTTCGTGCAGCATCTTAAATATATATAAATATATATATATATATACATATATATATATATATATATATATATATATATTTTTTTTTTTTTCTCTGCAAGATGTCTTTGTCTACTGGAATAGTAAATTTACTAAATAGTAAAGTGACAGTATAGTTTTGTAGCCAGAGTAAAACTACAGGACAGTTTGGAGTCGGAAACAAAGGGTGCATTGATTTGGCAGACATTAAATGCATACTTCTATAAAGGCAGTAGCCCCAAAGGACAGTATGGCTGCTTGTGATAGTACTTTGCTCATAACACATAACTGTCTGGTACTCAACATATAATACAGAATTTTAAACTTAAAATAACAGGTGTCAGGAAATTATGTCTGGTCCTTTTAAATTATAATTCCTTTTAACAGTTTGATCCATCACTGACCTCACTAAAGTACATTAACTTACTAATTTACTGTACGTGAGTGCAGAGGCAGCAAGCAGAATCTCTGACTTTAAGACTGTCTTGGGTGAGTCTGATGCAATAATGAGGCAAACAAGTTTATTTCTGCAGTAGTTATTCCTATCACTGGCTTCCTTTAGTATCAGCCTGTCTTTGTACCATAGCTGTTTAGCACCAGTTTGTATTCTTAAGGATCACAAAAAAAAGAAATGTAGTCTCCATCCTATCTAACCTGGAGCACATGAACTGGAAACTCCATCACTTTATGAAGGTTCAGCTTGCTGATCAGTATGAAGGAAAATAATTTCTAAATGCATAACAGACAAGCTGTACATGACATGAGCTCAGCCAGGTTACCCCTTTCAGTCCTTATACATATAAAAAGGAAATTCAGTAATGGATGTTAGCAAGCCATGGTAAATGAAAGTATATGTGACTAGTTGTCATGGTGATATATACCAGTTCCAAGGTTGTACTGCAATGGAGAAGGGGCACTTTATGTAGTGAGCAAGTATAGCTTGTCAGCCCAGAAAAATAATAGATGGAGGCAGCCTTTAATCCCAAAGAATCATGGGTATGCACTTCTGTTGGACTGGCTCAGGCAGCATTTTCTGTGGCTGTGCAATCCAGTCTGGGAATGGTAGTCATTTCCCCATTCTTAGTAGCAGTAGGCAGATGTTGTTCTGGTATCATGGCCACAGATCTTCCTGAGGGCTATCTTTTCCTCTGCTATCCTTGCCAATGTGGTTTCATAAAGAGATAGAGATTCTGCCACTTCCCATTTTGAGGTGTACTTGTCAGAGGTGAGAGAATGCCAAGTATTCACCCTAATGGAGAAAGAGCTGAGGTCATGCTTGTATATGTCCTTGTAGAGCATTTTGGGTCACCCTTTTAGCAGCTTTCCAAACTCCAGTACTCCAAAAAGGAGGTCTTTCAGTTTTCGCACATCCATCTATACATCCATCCATCATGTGAGAGACATGACACAACCAGTGCATGCGACTTTGTTTCAGTCCATCCTCTCAGGCACTGTACTGATGGGGATCTTATCCTGCCTTGAGATACCAAGTATGCACTTAAGGCAGTGCATATGGAATACATTGAGCCACTGCCCTTGTTTTGAGCACAAAATCCATGCTTCACTGGCATACAGTAATGTGCTCAAAACACAGCCTGTGTAAACCTGCTTGGTGTGCACAGTATGCTTATTATTAGCCCATGCTCACTTCATCAGCCTGGAAAATATGGTGGCCACTTCTCCAAGGTGCTTGTTGATTTCACTATCAAGAGACAAGTTGTCCGAGTTTGTAGAGCCTAGGTACATGAACTCATGGATGACTCCAGCTCATAGTCACTTAGCCTGATAGATGGCTTGTGCCCACATTTTGGCCCATCACCTGCATCTTCTTATAATAATTGTGAAGTCAAATTCCATACATGCATCTGCAATGTGAGTCATGAGTGACAGAAGTTCCTGTTTAGTGTGAGCAGAAATAGCTGGTCAGTGAACAGGAACTCCATTAGACGCTTCTCAAGTACCCTCGTCTTCGATCTAAGCCTCAACAATTTGAAGAGGTTACTATCCATTCACGTCTGTATGCAATAGCAGTTCTGAAAGCAAATTTCAACAGAACTGAAAAGAAGATACCAAGAAATATTGGAGCCAGTACACACCCATATATATATATATATATATTATTTCATTGAAAGCTCATTCACTGAATTTAAATTCACCTACACCAAATTGCTGAAAGCTCAAATTACTGAAATCTCATTTCACTGAAGTGAAGTACTGGCACTGTGTAGAGTACTGTAAGGCAAGTAAAAAGTGCATGGCCTTTTCCCCACTGTAGTGCAGTCCTGGAGTTAGCATTTATACTTGGGGGGTGAGGGGGTCACATTCCCCCCACCTAGTTTGGTTTTATATTATATTTCACTGAAAGCTTCAGAACAATACATTTTAAACTATAGACATGCATACTTACAACACTAATGATTAACTCTTTCCAGAAGACAATATATACCCAAACTAAAGGGAGGGCTATGCCCTCCACACCCCCAATCTGGGGGGTGCTGTGCCCCCAAATCCCCCCTAACTATATATACACTAACTCCAGGATAGCACTACAAAAAACTTAACATTTTAGACAGGTAAAACTTGTTACCTACTTTCACATCTAACTTCTGTACCACACACTGCAGTGTTTAGAATAAACCATTTTTTTCATCTTACCTTTAAGCATCTATTGCAAGACCAGCAGTTATTGGAGAGCCCACATTCTGCCTCTCAGTAGTCATCTTGGGATTAGTGCTTCTGTTTTCTCCTGGTGAGAGAAGGAATGCATTACATTATTTCCTGGAGACTGCTGATCACCAGAAAGATTAATAACTGCTTTATAGGTGACAGCTTGGAATCTGTGCTTATATCCTGATCCTGGTGAGAGTAGGAGCAGACTGCATTGATTCCTGACTCTCTCTGGTTGGAGAGTGAGTTTCTGTGCTTAACATGC
Source organism: Protopterus annectens (assembly GCF_019279795.1). Taxonomy (NCBI): domain Eukaryota; kingdom Metazoa; phylum Chordata; order Ceratodontiformes; family Protopteridae; genus Protopterus; species Protopterus annectens. The sequence continues at coordinate 1,658,265,926 of NC_056726.1, forward strand.
CTGATTGTTCTGGTTGCTGTTTGAGGCATCTACAGAATAAAGGCTACAAGCCTGCAGACCCTTGCATCATCTGGGAAAAGACTGTGGATCACCAAATAGGCCATGGCCTGCTTCTGTTATTGGGATTGGTGCTAACATTTTGCTTCTGGTGAGAGAAGAAACAGAGGAGTATTGTATCCCAACAGACTGAAGCTGTGCTGAGATCAGCATTAGTAATAGCCAGGCAGTAGCCATTCATGCGACTCCCCTCTTTTCATCATTCTTGACAAGCTAATTCTTTGTTTCAGTAAGTACTGCTTGATTTCTTTCTAACTTCAGAATATCTGCCTAAATACTTTATCCTTAATTTTTTAGGGTCTATGTATTAGTTTCCCCTCAAATGTTTAGCAGTGGTCTGTACCGACTCAGACTCCTTGAGTGACATTTTTCCTGTAAAAGGAATACATAAGGAAACAGCTCCAGTACTTAGTAATAATGACCATCCCTTCTGGCATGTTTAAAGGTCAGATCCCTGTGCTTTCTCCTATTAACCTGGTGAACTTGGGCATTTTGAGACAGTATAGCAACTGCCTCATGTACACAGACAACTCTCTTCTCTGAACTCCCAACACTCGGACTTGTAAGAGATGCACATAAATATCCAAATTGGAAGCCATGCACTCTCAAGCCAAGGCCAGAATAGCTGGTCAAGAAGAGGTCAACACCTGCACCACACTATATATAACACATAGCCCTCCAGAACACCCACATTACAGGTCTCACATAAAAACATAAACCACACACCCACCTTCATGGAGGATCTCAATAGAACTCTACCTAAACAGAAGAGACATCCAAGGCAGAAACACACTCGACCACCACAACACAACACAGCACAAACCACAAGACACATAGCTCACCTACACAGTCTGCCCCTCAACCTAAGCCCTAAAGCAAAACAGCTTGCCCAGTACACTAATCATATGTGACTCGATAGTGAGGCACACTGATGTCAAACTCACTAGGTTGAATAAGGAGAAGGTAACAGACAGCTGTCTATCAGGTACCAGAATCCGACACATAACACACGGACTCAGATCACTCCACAACAAGTACAAGAATGACTCTGTCACTGTCCATGTGGGTGTGAATGACCTGAGATGCACCTCCCTGGACTACATGAAAAGAGACAGGTGGAGCTCGGATTATGTGGCTCAGACAGGTATGACCCTAGCCCTGAGCAGCATACAACTGTCGCCCATAATGATACCACAGTACAAGCAGAAAATGTTTGACTTTAACAACTGTCTAAGTTTCTGGTGTCATTCTAAGAGGATCCAGTATCTGTCTGCTTGGGATGCATGATTGACAGGCTTTGATGCTTTGCCAGAAATTTCTTCACCTGTCATCCCTGGGTTTCCGGATACTGGCTAAGGCTCCTGCCACCCATATAGTGCTTTTTTTAGGTGATGTTCCAAAGACTAAATTACCACCATAACAACTATAAATAAATGCAATCTGAGCATCATGCTGTCTAAGTCTAAATCTCAAAATGTACTTGCTTGAAGTACTCCTCAAAATAGAGAACATCGACATTTGTGCTATAATGGAGACCTGGTTTAAAGCTGCAGAAAGCACTCCTGCACTACCAGACTACAACTCATTCCACACCTTTTGGTCCCAGAGCATGCACTGAAGCTCCAAAGGTGTTTGTGTATACATATTCATAAAGGATATGCACACCTCCAGACTAGTAGTCCAGCATAACGCATTTGAGAAACTTCAGGTACAACTAACATTGGGTAAGATGGCGATTCATGTTGTAGTCTGCTATAGGTCCCCAACCATGTCTCAAAACTCTCACTCCATGTTCCTAAGCACCCTGGAAGCTATTAGTATCCAACCCAATACTCTCATACTATGTGTCTTCAACTACCCCTCCATCAACTGAGAAAACTACTCAGGCACCAATGTGCTGTCCCAATGTTTCCTGGAATTCATCAATTCCAATGCCCTTGGACCAGCTCATTCTTACCCCGACTAGAGGAAGCAACATCCTTGACCTGGTCATTACAAACATGGGCAACCATTGCTCTACACCAATAGTCAATTCCTCCCTGGTTAGATCCGACCACAAACTAATCATCATGGAAACCCACATCTCACCCACACCCTACACAATGGTAACCACCATGAAAAACATCTCCAAAGCTGACTTTGAGCTCCTGAAAACAGAGGTGACTAACTTCACAGCATCCATTTCAATGAATAAAGATGCATGACTGCCGAATTATACATCAATGCAGTGTACGGACACGTACATAAATGCATGGAACTAGCCATACCCAACAGAACCAAGACGCTCTCCTCCAAAAAAAGGAAGCCAATCTGGTGGTCCCCTGCCATTAATAAACTCTACAATGAAGGAAGAAACTGTTGCAGAAAAAAGTGAAGTCCCAAGGCTGGAAAACGCCCTTATTAGCTTCAACAAAAAGTTGAGATCCCTCATCAAAACCTCTAAAGCCAGCTAAGAAGGCAGAGTTGTGCAGACACTAAAAACAACCACAAAGCCTTCTATAATTATATCAGTAATCTCCATGGCAATATCCAGGTTTGCACTGAGTTGCTGGACAATGGTACCTCCTGAGCCAACAGATATTGCCACCATACTGGCCGACAGATTCACTGCTAACTTTACCCCACCCAAAGTACCAATCACAATACTAGAGGAATACCAAGCACCCAGCATTACTGCAGCATAGGTTAAAGCTGTCCAAGGCCAAGAATACAGCTTCCATTGGACTCGACAATATCCCTGGATGTGTTCTACATGAACTACAAAGAAAACTGGCACCACATCTGTGTGCCCTGTTCAACCACAGCCTCATCTCAGACTTTGTCGCTACCGAATGGCACACTGCTACAGTCATCCCTCTCCATAAAAAGTGAGAGTGACTACTGAACCTGGGAATTATCACCCCATTAGCCTGATGAGTCTGATATGTAAGGCTATGGAGTGTATCATCATGGACCTAATTAACAAGACTATAGGGAATCTCCAAACTCCAGATCCCACGCGATTTGTTTTTGTGAAAGGAAGATTATGCCTGCTCACCCTGGTTGACTTCTTTGAGTCAGTCACCAGAGCTGTGGATGAGGCCAAGGCAGTTCATACAGCCTACCTCGATCTGGCCAACACCTTATGGTACCATTCCCCACTCAGGAATTATTGATAAACTCACCAAGCTTTGCATCAACCTTTATATCATTAGGTGGGTTGCAAATTGGCTCACAGATTGAACTCACAGTGTGAAAGTAGCGGACTCTAAGTCAGACTGCCAACCAGTCATGAGTGAAGTCCCACAGGGATCGGTCCTGGGTCCTCTCGTGTTTGGCATCTACTTCTCAGAAGTCCAGACCAGCACAGAGGGACTCTGTCTGACCAGATTTGCAGGTGACTGCAAGCTAGGAGCCATTATTAACTCCCAAACTGGTGTAGACATCCTACAGAACGGCCTCACTGAGACCAATGACTGGTGTCAAAACCATAGCCTTAAGCTTAATGCCAAAAATGCGTCAACATCCCCTTTGGGAAAAACTCAGTTCCCACTAATTACCACATCGATGGGAGCCCACTGAACACAAAAGGTGTTATAAGAGATCTGGGGGCACAGGTTGACAGCAACCTCTCCTTCAACCATCACATTGCCACAGTGGTCAGAAAGTCCTTCTATGTGACACATCTCATTACAAAGGGTTTTGCATCCAGGAAGAAAGAGGTCATCGTCTCTCTCTCTCTCTACTCTTCCCTCATTAGGCCAATCATCGAGTATAATGCCCCATTTGACATGTACCTTACTAGACACAAGCAACAGCTGGAGAGGCCACAGAAGTACATCACGAAGAGGATCCTAGACATTAAACACATGTCCTACATGGACAGACTCAAAAAACTCCAGCTATTCTCTGTCTCATATTGTTTACTAAGAGGCGATCACTGCTTGACTTAAAAAGCCATGTCTGACCCAGCTCTTTTAGAAATGTTACATCTAAAGAAATACCAATCCCTCTGCAGCACACTCTCCAGACACCTCAACCTAATTACCACAATCAAAAGAACATGCTGGAGGGACAGGTTCCTAACCCAGAGACTGCCCATGCTCTGGAATAAACTTCCCATACATGTCAAGCAGAGCACCTCACTGGTCGTCTTCAAGAGAAATCTTGATGAGTGGATGGGAAATAGAAAGATGTTCATCATGTGACACTGCTGCAGCCATTACACTTGGGTTATCCTGCCATCAGGTGGTTCCCCAGCCGGCCTGAGTTCCAAAGTCTTGGTCCGGCGTCAGTTGCTGTCGCCTCCTCCCTGACGTCAGTGTGACAGGGGTATATAAGATGCAGCCGACGCCATTTTCCTCAGTCTTTCTTGCCACGCGGTGCTCGAAGCAAAAGCAGTTCACAAGTGCCGGTTGGCCTACTCCTGAGATTTTCATTCCAAATCCAGAACCGAAGTCTTCTACAAAGCTAAGTACCCCATTGGGGAAACTTTTTCTTGCCTCAGACCGATGTCAGTAAAATTTAATAACTGTATTTCTTGTGGGAAGCAAATACCTCATAAGGATTTCCATTCTTATTGTATCCCATGCCTAGGCCCAGACCACAACGTTACTGGTTGTTGGTTTTGTGCTAGGTTTAATAAGCGCACTATTAAATGTTGGTTTGATTTTGCCCGACATTACTTTGGCAGAAAATTTAATTATACCATGCCGTCGGAACTTATGACTACTGGTATTCGTAAAAAGTGCAAAGACAAGGACAGGCATCCGAGGCCCAAAACTGACGACAAAGCCTCTTCTAGGCCAGTCACTAGTTCTCCAGTTTTTAGTGAGGCACCTTCGCATCCCCTGATGACTGCTTCTGCAGAATCACAGGCCGCCCCTGACCCCCATGTGGAGATGCCTGGGCCTTCGGATAACCTAGCTTTTCAGTAGACCAAAACCGATCCTGCAGAGGGATCCGGAGTACCTGAGCTACCCGCAGCTTCAGAGGGTGTCTTCAGACCTACTCAGCTAAGCATTAAACCCTCTTCTAAGTCAAAGCCCCCTTTAAAAACTAAGAAACAAGTACAGCATTCTCCAGGACAGGCCTCCATGCCTAAGAAACAAATGCTCAAAATGGCTGAAGACCTAATCACTCTGATCAGGGGTTCCCATCCCCTACCTGATAAAAGGCCTAGACAGGATGCAGATTATGATTCAACTGACCAGGAGTCCATTTCCTCAAATTCATCCTCAGACCTGGGATATTCTTTACCCCCTTATGAAGATTCTGATGCTGAGGAATCTATTCCATCAGAATCTCCACCTGAGGACTACTTCTTTGCGGAAACCTTACATACCATGAGGGAGCATTTCCATTGGGAAGGCCAGGATTATTCAGAATCCAAGAAAAGGCTCAGAAACTTCCTATTATTACCTCAACACAGACCCCTGGCTATTCCACCAGTGCTAGATATTGTGGATGATGTGTACACTGAATCCAGCTTAAATCCTGATTCCTTACCTCCAGCTCCACTTAAATTGGACAGATATTACAGAGTCCCTGACTCACACAAATTTCTGTATAAAAGCCCTGTTGCTGATCCTGAAACTATTTCTCAGGGACCCAAAGGGGTTAAGGCCTCATCAGCAAAGAACCCAGTTCCCTCTGACAGAGATTCCAGAGAACTAGACAGATGGGGAAAGAAAGTATATACGTCTGCAACTTTAGCAATGAGAGCCTTAAATTGCCAGTTTCACATGTTAAATATCAGCAATTTTTGATGTCTCATTTGAAACAAAAAATGCTTCCAGATACAGATCCTCCTAATTTTAAAGAAATGCAGGATTTATTGCATGCCGCTGAACAAGTGGGAAAGCATACTTTGCAATGTGGTTTTGATTCTTTAGAGGCCTCATGCAGAGCAGCAGTTACAGGCTCTGTCATTAGAAGACATGCATGGTTAAAAGAACATACATTACCAGATCATGTTAAAGCTAAATTACTGGATGCACTTTTACAGCAGGATGTTTTATTTGGAGTTAAGGCAGAAGCGGTATTAAAGAAAATGGAGGATAAGGCAAAATCTATACAAACAGTGAAGGATTTCTTACAGGTTCAGCCTCCTCGATTTAGTAGAAACTGGCCAACAAAGAATTGGTCCTTTCCAGTTAATGACAGACCTCAAAGGGGCAGATACAGATGACCAAGAGGTAGAGGTCAACCACAAGGTCCTTACAGGCCTCGACAATGGGGTGCATCAGGCCAGAAAGAAGGGGAAGACAGGTACCAACCATATAAAAAACAGCCCTAATGACTTCCCACTCCAGCTGCCAAACAACTCACTCTTGGCAGCCCTTTGGGAGGAAAACTGGCACTTTTTTATCACAATTGGCAGATGATCACCCAAGACAAATGGGTTCTCAATATTATTTCAAAAGGTTACAGGTTCCACTTTCACACTCTGCCAAGATTAAAAGGAATGTAAAATCTGCCACTAAATCAATGGGCAGAGGCCCAAAAGCAAATTATGGCACTTATGAACATGGGAGCTATTCAAAAGGTACCACCACAAGAACAAGGGCAAGGATTTTACTCAAGACTCTTTCTGGTTCCCAGAAAAGACAAAGCTTGGAGGCCCATTCTTAATCTTTCTTCACTAAACACTTACCTGGATGTTCCGAAATTCAAAATGTTGACATTACAGCAGCTTCTTCCCATGCTGGGCAAGCAAGCTTGGCTCGTGACTTTGGACCTCAAGGAGGCATACCTGCATGTCCCTATCAGACAAAACTGCAGAAGATACCTCACGTTCTTAGCTGGTCCAAAGCACTATCAATTCTCTGCACTGCCCTTTGGAATATCTACTGCGCCCAGGGTTTTCACAAAGTGCCTGGCACCAGTAATTGCATTTTGCAGACAGAAAGGAATTCAAATTTACCCGTACCTGGGCAACTGCCTGATTCAAGCAGAGAGCAAGGACATTCTTCTACAGCATCTGGCATTTGTAAAAAAGTTATTAAGTTGGCTGGGGTACACAGTAAATGAATAGAAATCAAAACTAGTGCCCTCACAAGAGATAATATTCCTGGGTGCCAGCTTGAACACAATGGCCCAGATGGCTTTTCTCATTCCAGACAAGGACAACTGACACAATACTTTCAATTAATGGCAACAAAGACCCAAGTCCCTGCAAGAAAAATTCTGCAGGCCAGGGGCTTCATGGCATCTTGCATACTACTAATTCCATATGCCAGACTGCATATGAGGAAACTACAATGGTACCCAAAAAATGTACGGTCTCAACACTGTCAACGTTTGGAAACAGTTATACCACTAATACCTTGCCTTCAACAGGAGTTTCGATGGTGTGCTCAAGCTTGTCACCTCAACAAGGGACAGCCTTTCACTCAACCCACAGCCAGGAAAACACTGGGAACAGATGCATCGGATTATGCCTGGGGAGCACACATGGCAGGAAAATGTATTCAGGGCAAGTGGCCCGCAGAACAAATGCATCTTGACATCAATCAAAAAGAGATGCTAACTGTACAAAATGCCCTTATAGCTTTCAAGGACCTGTTGCATCCAGGACAACTACTACTAAAGACAGACAACACCACAGTTATGTGGTACATAAACAAGCAAGGGGGCACTCACTCCTACCCCCTCTGCAGACAAGCCACGACCTTGTGGAACACAGCTATAAACTATCAAGTTCATCTAAAAGCACAATTCCTGCCAGGAGAGAAAAACACACTGGCAGACGACTTAAGCAGAAATATCATGGATCCCCAGCCGAATGGGAATTGAATCCTCAAATATTCAGAATGATAACAAAGAAATGGTGGAGCCCAGACATAGATCTGTTTGCCTCCCCAATGAATTGCCAGCTAAAGAAATTGTGCACAAGGAGTTACCATCCGCAAGCATGGAAAGTGGACGCCCTCTCATTCAGCTGGACAAACCTACAAGTATATGCTTTTCCACCACTGCCTCTTCTCCCAAAGGTACTCATAAAAGCCAGGCAAGAAGAGCCAAAAATGATCCTGATTGCACCAGACTGGCCATGCCAGCACTGGTACCCAATCTTAAAAAACTTAGCACAAGGACCACCCTGGATTTTGCCTCAAATACCTCATCTGCTATCCCAGCACAACAATCAGTTACTCCACAGCCAGCTAAAGCCACTAAACCTAGCTGCATGGAAGATTCCCTAGCCACGCAAGCAATGCCTCTCTCCAAAGCAGTTATTGATGTCATTCTGGAGGCCAGAAGGACTAGTACCAGGAAAGCCTACTCGGATAAATGGAGGAGATTCTGTGCCTGGAACCAGGCTCACAGCCTTGATCCTCTTGTGCCAAACATTCCTCAGATACTACAATATTTGACTGAGATGCTGGACAAAGGCCTCTCCTTTTCATCCATTAAGATCCATGCCTCTGCCATCTCTGCACATTACAACACGGATCCACCAATTTTGTCTAATCCTTTGCTAAAACAGTACCTCAGAGGGGCTAAAAACATAAGACCGCCCCGTAGAGCACCTAATCCAACTTGAGACCTCAACTTTGTTTTGGAAAAATTAACTTTACCTCCTTTTGAACCAGCTAGCATGGCAGAATTAAAATACATTTCTTGGAAAACTGCTCTGCTCCTGGCAATAACTTCTGCAAGAAGAGTTTCAGAATTACAGGCATTAATGGCAGTGGAACCTTTCCTCGTTTTCCACCAGGACAGGGTGTCCTTATGAACTAACCCTACGTTTATGCCTAAGGTGGTTTTAAGTGTGTCTCTAAACCAAACCATTCACTTGCCTACTTTTTATCCAAAACCACAGAATAAAGGGAAAGACTACTGCATTCACTGGACATTCACAGGCAGTTATGCTTCTACTTGGACAAAACCAAAGCTTTCAGAAAATCTGAGCAATTATTGGTAGCATATGCTGCAGCAGCACAGGGAAAAGCTATTTCAAAACAGACTATTTCCAAATGGATAGGACATTGCATATATTTCTGCTATACGCACCACGGAAAACCTGTGCCTAACAGCATTAGATCTCACTCCACCAGGGCAACAGCCACTTCAACTGCCTACCTCAGAGGAGTACATACCTAGGATATTTTGGAAGCAGCAACTTGGAGTTCTGTGCATACCTTCACCAAGCATTACCATCTGCCTCTGTACTCTAAATCCAGAGCTGGCTTCACCTTTGCAGTGCTGCAGGGCCTTATAGCCACCCCTAATGCCTTATAGAACCAACCATCCTACCTCAGCTTTGGAATTCTACCCAAGTGTAATGACTGCAGCAGTGTCACACGATGAACATAGTACAGTTTTGTACCTACCATAAATGTAGATGTTCGAGTGCAGACACTGCTGCAGTCCAGGTTACCCTCCCTCCTTCCCCTCTTACTGGCTAGTATGTACCTAGTTCCTCTTCCTTTTACTACCTATGGGGAGTATTTGCTGGTAGCTGAAAGTATGTTTGTTGCATTTCTTATGTATGTTTTATTAGCAATTTGAATTGCCTACCTATTTGGGGGCACCTGACATCTGGAGCAAGAAAAACTGAAGAAAATGGCGTCAGCTGCATCTTATATACCCCTGTCGCACTGACATCAGGGAGGAGGTGATAGCAACCGATGCCGGACCAAGACTTTGGAACTCAGGCCGGCTGGGGAACCGCCTGACAGCAGGATAACCCAAGTGTAATGGCTGCAGCAGTGTCTACACTCGAGCATCTACATTTATGGTAGGTACAAAACTGTACTTTCATCCCGGGGTTCACTCCAGTGGCTCTATTTGACAGAGGCACTGGGAAATAACGTCAGGTGGCACGATGCAGAGACACTTCTATGGGCTCGGCTTGTAAAGGCACCAGGGCCATTAGCCTAGTACACACCTATGAACCTATGAATGTATGAAAAGAGCATATACCATTTACTTGCCTTACAGTACTCTACACAGTACCAGTACTTCACTTCAATGAAATGAAATTCAGTGAAATGAGTTTTCAGTAATTTGAACTTTCAGCAGTTTGTCAGGGTGAATTGAAATTCAGTGAAATGAGCTTTCAATGAAACAAAGTAGACAAATATATGGGTCTACTTTAGATCACTGAAATCTCATTTCACTGACTTTTATTTCACTGAAACCAAATCACATAAATTTCACAACACTGACAACCCATTTCACTGAATCTCATTTCACTGACAGCTTACAATGCTAAATTTCAAAAGACAAAATGGGAAACCATAGACAAACACACTCACAAAACTAACGACTACCTCTTTCCGCAACTTAAATAAACTACTTACTTATGCTGTTAACAAAAATCAGAAAATATAAAATCAAACTAAGTGGGGGCTACCACACACCCCTAAATTAAACATACTAACTTTAGGGTCACACTACAGTGGGGGAAAAGGGCATATACCTTTTACTTGCTTCACAGTACTCTACATGCTGCCACTACTGCTGCTGGGAAGTCTATAGCTTACAATTCAGTGAAGTGAAATTCAGTGAAATGAGTTTTCAGTATTTTGAAAATTGGGTGATTTGGTCTCAGTGAAATGAAAGTCAGTGAAATGGTGATCTGAAGTAGACCCATATATATATATATATATATATATATATACAAATATATATATATAGTTTCACTTCTAAAACTCAAAATGTCAAATCATTGAACCTCTGATTATTGAAGACCAGAGGATCGAAGGTTTGAAATATCGAACCTTGTCAATGGAGATCAACATACATTGCAGTACAGGAACTTTACAGTTCTCTTCACTGTAGGGCGAGCTCAGAGTTGGTATATTTAAGTATCGGGGTGAATTAAGAAGTATTCATCTTTTAGATTTTTTTTTTTTTAGGTTCGATATTTCAAATGTTCGATCCTCTGGTCTTCGATAATTAGAGTTTTGATGATATGAAATTTTGAGCTTTAGTACATTGCAGTACAGGAACTTTACAGTTCTCTTCACTGTAGGGCGAGCTCAGAGTTGGTATATTTAAGTATCGGGGTGAATTAAGAAGTATTCATCTTTTAGATTTTTTTTTTTTTAGGTTCGATATTTCAAATGTTCGATCCTCTGGTCTTCGATAATTAGAGTTTTGATGATATGAAATTTTGAGCTTTAGTACATTGCAGTACAGGAACTTTACAGTTCTCTTCACTGTAGGGCGAGCTCAGAGTTGGTATATTTAAGTATCGGGGTGAATTAAGAAGTATTCATCTTTTAGATTTTTTTTTTTTTAGGTTCGATATTTCAAATGTTCGATCCTCTGGTCTTCGATAATTAGAGTTTTGATGATATGAAATTTTGAGCTTTAGAGGTTAAAAAAAAAATATATATATATATATATATATATATATATATATATATATAGGTATATAGATATGGATCTACTTCACTACATCGCATTACCATAATAGCGAACATCAAAACATTGAGACCGCAGTCACATAAATACACATTATTGAAATATTAAAGCACAAACTTTGAAAACACCATATCCCAAAACAATGAAAAAGTAACACATCTGGCACATATAATAGCTATCGTCCTTCACTTTTGCAGGGGAGCTATGCCCCCCTGCAACCCTCACACCCTCTACAAATTAAATATACCAACTCCGAGATCCTGCTGCTGTAAAGAAAGGGCAACAGTCTAGTGATGGATAAACAACAACCAAACCAACAAAAAACGTATTCATTTGAAACCCATAATACCTTACCTGTAAGTCTCTATATTAATTTAACAGATACAGCTACAATTAAACAATTTCGTAGGATCATAGGAAGTTACAAGGATAATGTTCATGGGGCCTTTACAAGACTAGCCAAGAGTTTATCCCCAAAAAAGGAACCTCAGTCAACACCTGTTGCCCCTGTCAGTGAGGGACAAAGGTAGAACCCCTGGGACAAATTTGTGGTTTCCCATCCACTCATCACAATTCCGCTTGAAGAGTGTCAGGGTGGTACTCTGTTTAACATGTATGGGAAGTCTATTCCATAGACGGGGCAGCCTCTGAAAGACAAACCTGTCTCTCCAGCAGGTTTTGTTGATGTAGCATATTAAATTTAGGCCTTCCGAGCAGGTAATGCACATGGGTTTAGACTTATGGCTATGGAGAATTTCTAGGACAGCTGCGGCTGATATTGCCTTGTAGGCAAGACACAGATCACCTCTGAGCAATCTGTACGGTACCGAGTAGAGCGATAGTGATTTGAGCCTGTCTGCATAGGATGTTGGAGGCCATGGATTCTCTTTGTGAGGTGTTTCTGTGGCCTTAAAGTTAGTGCAGGTGTTTGGAGATGTACATACCAAATGGGATGTTATACTCAATTATAGGCCTAATGAAGGAGGAGTACAGAGAGGTAACAACTTTTTTTTGGATGCAATCCTTTTACTTATGAGATGAACCAAGTAAAAGGCTTTTCTGACCACTGCCGCTACATGATGGTCAAATGTGAGATTGTTGTCAACTTGAGTACCCAGGTCCCACACCCAGGGTATGTGTTTAGGGTTTGCCATTGATGTAGTAATCAGTAGTGGCCATGTTTTTACCAAATGGTATAATACATTTTTTTTTGTTTAATTTAAAGGCCATGCGTTTGGGACCAGTCGTTTGTTGCTGTGAGATCCTCTTGCAGTATGCTATTATTTGGGGAGTCAATGACACTACCCAGCTTACAGTCATCCACAAACATGGTCAGCCAAAGGATCTTTGTCTTTGCCTAGATCTCTGAGAAGTAGATGCCAAACAGTTGAGGTCCTACGACAGATCCCTGGGGAGCACCACTAGTGACAGGTCTGCTGTCGGAGGTGGTGGAACCTGTTTTGACCTTATGGGTCCTATCAGTGAGCCAGTTGGCCACCCACCTGACGAGATAGGGATTTACACCAAGTTGTCTTAGCTTTTCAATGATACCCGAGTGGGGGATTCAAACCAGCAAGTAGTATCAATCTTCCTAGGCGTGTCAAAAGCATTCGACACTGTCTCCCATCAGAAATGCCTTAATATTCTTGCCTCACTAAACCCGTCAAAGACTTCCCTCTCCTGGTTCCTAAGCTATCTTTCTGACAGACAGCAAGCAGTACGATGGAAACCCAAGCTCTCACCACTTCTGTCTGTCTCAGTCAGAGTCCCCCAAGGAGACATACTAGGGCCCCTTCTTTATGCCATCTTCTCTAATGATCTAGCCTCATCCACAACACACACTAAAGTAGTTCAGTATGCAGATGATTCAACTTTAATCTGCTCACCAGATACCATATCAGACCTCAAAATAGTAGCACAACAAGCTTTGAATGATATAGAAACATGTCTAAGTAAATCACAACTAATCCTCAACCCCAAAATGACATAGTTAATGCTGTTTATGAGTAGCAAACAATCACAGAACACCCCCCCTCCTTCACCATTCTCTCAGGAAACCATGCAGTCAACAAACCAGTTGAGCATACAAAACGCCTTGGTGTGACAATCAACAGCAAACTCAGATTTGATCAACACACAGCCACCAGAATTAAGAAAGTTCACATCAGACTTGGCTCACTGTACAGAAGCAAGCCTTTCCTCCCTGACAATACCAGACTAGCTATATCCAGAATCTTCCTCCTCTCTGCATTCCTATATGCATTCCCCCTCTTTACCAACTTAAAAAGATCAGACTTAAGCAAACTGGAAACATGCTACAAAAAAGTAACCAGCTTCACAGCCAACCTTTTCTATCAAACCCGCTAATGATTGGTAGTGGAGTTTTACGTACTGGGTTACCAGCCCTGACGCACAGCCTTCAACGAAGGCACGCCCCATTCACGTATGCCTCCACACAGAATACGCTCTAGCTGAGAATCGAATGGGACAACGTCTTGCTATGAGGTGACAACGCTACCGCACCACCACCACCGCAGTACAAACCCACCATTGTATTGCTCTAAATAAATTAAACTGGCTCGAGCTACCAAACCTTCATCTCTTTCAACTTAAATTCACACACAGTATCATCTTCCATCCTGACAATTGCCCATCCCTCACGGAAATTGTTCTTCCCTACTCATGCCAACGAAGTCTAAGATCTGCAGGCAGAAACTTCCTCACAGTAAACAAAGCTAACAACACTCACTGTAAAGCCCTATTCTCAAATCATATAGCCAAATTATGGAACTCTCTACTCAATACCCTCCAAAACACACCGGAGTCTACCAGTTTCAAACAACTACTATTTGAACATCTATCCAAAAATTGGCATTGCTCCCATACCAAACCTGACTGAGAAGATATCTATAACTCTCTCAACACACTGTCCACTCCTTACCTCATTTTCTCCCTCTCCTCAGTGTTATTACTACTGAAAAAAAAAATATATATATATATATATATATATATATATATATATATATATATATATATATATATATACATATATACATATATATATATATATATATATATATATATATATATATGGTTCCCCTTCATATGATCGAATTTCTCTAAACTCGAAAGTCATAAACTCAAAAACAGAATCTTGAATTTAGAGAAACTCAAACATATGAAAGGGAAAAAAAAAAATTAACACCTTTCAAATGTTTTTGCAGGGGGGCTTTGCCCCCCCTGCACCCCCCTATTTAAATATACCTACTCCAAAATCACACTATAGTGAATGAAATGGAAATCTCCCATTCCACGCTATACGCGTAAGCGCAAAACGGAAGATTTTCCATTCCTCCACTATAGTGCGGTCACGAAACATTCCCATTTAAACTGCTAGGGTACAGGGGACCTGGCCCCCTGCAATAAGGTAAGTCAACTTTTTTTATTTTTTTAAACCTAAGGCTCCCATTCACAATTTCAAGTGAATGGAAGTTTGAGATTCTTGTCTTGAGATTATGAATTTCGAGCTTCCATCCATTCGATCTTGTGAAGGGGAACCATATATATATATATATATATATATATATATATATATATATATATAAAAATATATATATATATATACATATATATATATACATATATATATATATATATATATATATATAGGTATATATTCATTTGTATGACAGGGATATTGTCGAATGAGAAATGGTCGACTGCCATGCTACAAGATCTAATATCTTCGAACGAAACTTGTGAAATGTAATAAAGCCGAATAATGCTATGCATTCGCTAACATTACATTCGAAGTTTCCAATGCGATATTAATGTGAGTCGCACACATTAAACGTAATGTGTACTGGTCATTACGCATAGGCTACTAACTGTAGAGAAGAATAAAGGTAGTATTACATCGTAGTGTAAAACTAAAGGCTCTGTGTGGAAATATCTGCAAAATACAGGTATGTAATCGCTGGACAAGAATATGTAATACATTATTAGATGGTAGATGTGGTATGTATGAAAGCATTATGCTAATATGTTGTAAATTCACTATTTCTATCACAGATGGCTGAAGAGGATACTGTGAGTTACAAGCCAGGTATTACTGGCAATAGTTACACCACAGAAAAGAGTCAAAAGGGACGTGGCATGTTACTGAGGGATATCAGTATTATCTAGAAAAGTCTGTGAGTACGAAGCACAACTGGTGTTGCAGTTGTAGAAGAAGAGACAAGTGTAAAGGTTGCTGTATAACTGACGTAATTGCAGATGGCCATTCTTTGCTTAAAAGTGCAGCTCACTTTCACAGACCTGACCCTGTACAATCAGAAGTATGTCGGGTTCGTGAGCATATAAGAAAAGGGCACATACTTCAATAGAGGAGCCGTGTAAGATCGTATCAGAGGTGTTAGCAACTACCTCTACAGCAGTTGTGAATGAGTTGCCTAATAGCAATGTATTACAGGAATGTGTTACTAGGATAAGGCATAAGAAAAACGTATCGATGTTCAAAGATCTACGTTCCGTAAAGGACCTTCACCCTAATATGCTTCCAATTAAAAACGAGAGTTTCCTAATAGAACATGGTGCTGATAACGGAGAAGGTGTACAGACTGTAGTCATTACAAAAGCAGATAATTTAAAAG
The DNA here is from genome assembly GCF_019279795.1 of Protopterus annectens. NCBI lineage: Eukaryota > Metazoa > Chordata > Ceratodontiformes > Protopteridae > Protopterus > Protopterus annectens. Next base: position 1,658,281,990 of record NC_056726.1, read on the forward strand.
TCTTGTGTTCATCTGTGTTTCTCCTAGTTGACGGCACCTTCCCAATAAGTACAAGGGACTGCCGACAAGTATACACCATCTACGGCCCATTAAACTTCTTGGTTTCAAAGAAGATAGCACCACTTGTCTGTGGAATACTATGTTGCAAAAGTGAGGAATGCTATAAACAGTTTTGGTCAGTAGTATTGGCCTTATGTAGTAAACACAGCTTGCAACTCAATGGTGATGTCGGATTTTGAAAGGGGTGCTGTGAATGCTATACAGGAAAAACCTACTAATACTGTTTCCAAAGGTTGCTGGTTTCGTTTGTGCCAGATTATATGGCACCAAATACAACATCTTCACTTAGCTAAGGAATTTGGCATGAATGTCACATTTGCAAGTCTTTGTAAGCAAATCCCAGTGCTTGCGTTTGTTAATCTTAGTTATATTACTGAAACTTTTGCAGATATTGAGAGGGATTTTGCAGAAATTGGTCAGCCACTATGCACATTTTTTAAGGAAAACTATCTCATTGGCAGACCTTGCCATTACGGTATGAGGGGTGTCACAGCTAAAAAGCATCCACCGTTGTTTGAAATGTAATTTTGGAACCAGTATGAGACAAGTACACTTGGATATCCACATACACAAAACCCTGTGGAAGGGTGGCATAGATGCTTAAGGAGTCTTATAGATAAGCAGAGGTTATTCTTGTTAGATGTTTTACATGCTATACAACTCAAACAGAACCATGTAAAAGATATAAAGAGTAGATGTATGTCTGATTTGTCATATACTCCAAAGCGACGCCAGTTAGATGTGAAACGGCATGCTTTTCAGAACCTTATTGATAAATGTGATGAGATAACTCCACATGGATTTGTAACCTTCTAAGCTTAACATTGCTCCTTTTAGGGAACAGCTTTTTTTAGCCACTGACAGTTGTGTTTCAGGTGTGTTATCACTGCGCATGGGAATTTGTTGTTATAAAGTGTATTACTGGACAGGGGTGTTAATTGACATGTTGCACCAAATTGGCACTGGCACATATATGCAAAAAAAAAAAAAAGTCAAACAAGTGAAATTATCATATATATTGTTGTACAGCTATCCAGACTTGCTTGGTGCATGACAGCATTGGCAAGATCATTTCATTGACAACTGATTACGAACTTGCTCTTATTCAAATATGCAGTGATTTTGAAAATATCGAATTTGACATTTCGCATATTTGAATTTTGACATGTTCAATGTTCGTTATGCCAATATTCAATATTTTCTTTCAATAATACTGCTGTTCGCATAGTATAGGATCGACTAAATGAATGTATACTATATTACTATATATATATATATATATATATATATATATATATATATGTGTGTATATATATATATATATATATATATATATATATATATATATATATAAATGAAAGAAATCTCATTTGTTCATAACTAGTATTTATTTAATATGTACACAGTACTAATTTCATTACTCTCACAGCGATCTTTACTGAAATGCTTGTGTTTTTCTTTTTGAACCAGTATCTACTAGAAAACTGTATTAAATACTTCTTTGTATAGACTAACTAGATAATGTGCACTCTGCATCTCACTGTATGTACAGTATACTATTGTACTATTTAGTTATTGTATTTTGCTTATATTTCTGTGGAACTTTTTTCCCTGGGCCTCCGCTGAAAATGGGCTTCTGGCCCAGTCTGACTTTCCTGGTAAACAAATGTAAAGAAAGAAAGAAAAAAATTGTGTCATAGGCCTTGGCCAAGTCAAGGTAAGTTGCTTGCATGGCACAGTGGTGCAGCGGTAGCATTGTCTCCTCACAGCAAGAGGTTCCCCAGTTCAGTTCTCGGCTGGGGTACCTGTGGAGTCGGCATGTCCTCCCTGCGTTTGTGTGGGTTTCCTCTGGGTGCTCCGGTTTCCTCCCATGTTACAAAGACATGCATCTGGAGCCTTTCTCCCTTGTCCTCCACTGAAAATTGGCTTTATTCCAAGTCGGACTTTCCTGATTAACAAATGTTAAATAAATAAATAAAAATAAAATGTACTGACTTTTCCTCAGTCCAGGTCCTTGATGACACTCTCAAAGAAATCAACCAGGTTCAACAGGCAAGATCTGCCCCTGATGAATCTGAATTGGGTGTGGTCAAGTGCTTGGAGACTGCTTATGTCTTTGCTTATGA